>NW_008824000.1:621723-624026 GCF_000699105.1 Pygoscelis adeliae
AGTTTTTCCTTCCCAGTTTTAAAGAATATTGACTGTGATGCTCTCACAGCTAAAAGAAACATTCAAATCCTTTACTTTCAATAATAAATAACACCTTGAGAAAGATGGATGAATTCCTAGAAGAAAAATAGTGCTAGATTAATCCATCAAATTATTTATATTAATTTATTTTAATTTATTATTTTTATAAATAATATTGATTTATATTTTTTAACTAGTTTTATGACTGAAAGTGTAGACTTCTGGGATACTTTTTATTATCGAAGTAGCTGGGTGAATGATTTGTTTTCTGTAGGGGGTTTTTATGACTATTAATGGGAAAACAGCTGGCAATTTGTCCTCAGATTGTGAACAGATTGAGAACCTCCCCATTCCCAACACCCAAGAATTTCCCTTCGTAGCTGAAATGACAATTATTTTAAACACAAGGTGGTTTGTTTTTTTTTTTTTCAAATGGGCATATGTTGTTTGGTTTTGGGTTTGGGTTTTTTTTCGAGAGCTTATGTAACAGGATAATAAAGTCTTGGAAATAGAAATTATAAGAAATTAGAGGGAAGCGTTTCTCCCAAATCCCACAGTCCAAGCAGGGGATGGTCAGTGGGGCTATTCTAGTGTCTCTAACACTTTGGAGAAACTCTGAGGTGTCTGACTGGTCTCTCTCACGTTTGTGATTCAGGCAGCTTTAAGGTTTGGGGTAAAAAAGGCATTTTGTCTCAAGTCAGAGAAAAAGGAATTGCTGTGAACTTCTGCCTTCCTCTTTAGCACAGGGTCTGATCTGCTTATTAGGAGTATCAGCTGTTTGTACCTAAGGAATTACTTGATACTCTATAAGCTTAAATCCTTAGCACTATTCTTGCTTTTCTCATGTAGTGCATTCTAGCTTAATAATGATCTTGTTCTTCTTATAAGATGTTGAGAAGTGTTTTCAGAGTCTATTGAGTACAGACAGGAATACAGAAAGTGGTCTTGTGAACCCTACCTAATTTAGTGTGTATTACATGACTGCCTACAGAGTTGCATAGTGCCTTCCACTCGTAGTGCTCATTAAGTGTCTTGTTTTTCCTATTTAAAAAACAACAAATTGCATAATTATAAGCAATGAGAAAAAACAAAGTAAATGTTTGATTAAACTCAATCAAAACTGATTAAAAACACTTTAATTATATGCATGTGGCTTGGATATTTGCTTTGGGTCATGTGGATATATTATTTCACTAGCACGCACAGAGAAAACACCTGAGCCAACTGTAATATTTAACTCCATGCTGAAGTCTACACAGGTGGAAAAGAGGTGACCCAGAAAAGAAGTGAGAGGAATTTTTTAAAGCATATTAGGAACACCCTTCCTACAAAATCCCTCATAAACAGCTTATATTTTCACTTGAAAACTCCTGGAGAGGATGTGTCCTCTACAGTAGCAATGCTCGTGTGATTCAGACACTGAAAGGCAAGTAATAATGGGCAAATAATGTACGTGTTTAATCCCATTTCGTACCTTCTTTGTGTCCTCATAGATTTCTTTTTCTTTTTCTTTTTTGAGATTTGTGGAAGAATCAGAAATAGAGAAACATCCCTATAGAGAGTCTTGATGAAAGAAAAAAGTGTCCAGGGATAGGAGCAATGGGATTTATTATTTATTACGAGAGCTGGAATCATAGAATCATAGAATCATAGAATCATTAAGGTTGGAAAAGACCTCTAAGATCATCGAGTCCAACTGTCAACCCAACACCACCATGCCCACTAAACCATGTCCCTAAGTGCCTCATCTACACGTCTTTTAAATACTTCCAGGGATGGGGACTCAACCACTTCCCTGGGCAGCCTGGTCCAATGTTTCACCACTCTTTCAGTAAAGAATTTTTTCCTCATGTCCAATCTAAACCTCCCCTGGCGCAACTTGAGGCCATTTCCTCTCGTCCTTTCACCAGTTTCTTGGGAGAAGAGACCAACACCCACCTCGCTACAACCTCCTTTCAGGTAGTTGTAGAGAGCGATGAGGTCTCCCCTCAGCCTCCTTTTCTCCAGGCTAAACAACCCCAGCCCCCTCAGCCGCTCCTCATAAGACTTGTTCTCCAGACCCCTCACCAGCCTCGTTGCCCTTCTCTGGACACGTTCCAACATCTCAACATCCTTCTTGTAGTGAGGGGCCCAAAACTGAACACAGTATTCGAGGGGCGGCCGCACCAGTGCTGAGTACAGGGGCACTATCACTTCCCTGCTCCTGCTGGCCACACTATTTCTGATACAGGCCAGGATGCCGTTGGCCTTCTTGGCCGCCTGGGCACACTGTCGGCTCATGT
>NW_008824000.1:624365-625292 GCF_000699105.1 Pygoscelis adeliae
ACCACAACTCTCTGGCCTGGCCATCCAGCCAGTTTTTTACCCAGTGAGGAGTCCACCTGTCTAAGCCATGAGCCGCCAGCTTCTCTAGGAGAATGCTGTGGGAGACGGTGTCAAAAGAAAGAACATGGCAAAAAATTAGAAATATAAGGCTAAAGTATCTCAGTGAGAAGACCTATGACTTGTTTAGAGATAGGAACAAGAAATTGGATGGAGCAGACCTTAGGTTTGTGGCATATTTTTCTTTATTATTATCCTGGAGAACTCCTTGGACCACATAGTTCAATTTCTTCTGAAGATTTGTCAGGGGTTAATGTCTAAGGTGCTCCACCTAATTATTCAGCTTATATTCACGTGCATATGAATGCACGTGAATATGTGTGAGAGAGGGAAAAAGAGAGAGGAAGAGAGTCCTCCCTGTTTGTAGTGATATGTGTTCAGGAACCAACATATTTCCTTACATTTATCTTGAATGAGAAGGATAACTATGACTCTAGCGTGAAGGATCAATGTACCTGAAATGCTAGGCAGAAGCTTAGAGCAGAACAGGATGAAATATAATCTGTACAAGCATCCATTTGATGCTAGCTGTCCTTCCTGGACTTAAACTGGAGGTGCCTGACAGATGTGACACAGCTGACATAAGTCCAGCACTTAAATGATGCTAGACCTTCAATTATGTGAGCAGATTCTCTAGAGAGCCCTTTTGCAGGCTTAGTCTGCTTGAAATGAAGCAGGTGAGTTAATCCCTTCCATCCCAAAGCTCTCTACCAGCAAAGTAGCTGATAAAGACTTAGGGCCTTATCAGTCTCAAGTAGGATTATTTCTTCTACTTTTAAATTAAGAGTGTCTTAGCACTTTTTTTAAGCAAATGGTTTCACAAGTCAACCAGAATTTAATTATCCCTAATGCCTAAAATAATCTGCATTC
>NW_008824000.1:625320-648234 GCF_000699105.1 Pygoscelis adeliae
CTCCCCCAAAAGACCCTGAGCTGGAAATTACTCTAGTACAAGACAGGGCACAGCAGATTCCTTTTCTGAGAAGCGCAGTATCTTCCTCAGCTTGAAGCAGGGAAAGTTCCAGTCTGAGAGAGCCCTCAGAGCTGGTCCCGGACTTCTGGAAAAGCTATATAAAAAGTTATATCAAAGTTACACAGGAGAACGAGGCATACACACTGTCTGACTTCTCCTGGCTGCAGCTATCCCAAATAGCAAATACAGCTTTTGTAAGGCACTTATTTGTCTCTGCTGTGAGGACGCTCAAAAATTTCACTTCCTTTCAGCTTGGGCTCTTCTTGTGTCTCTCTTCCCAGCTATGTAGTCCCATGTGACCCATTCTTTTTTAATGGCTTTTAATTATTATTTAACTGTTCTATTTCTTTTTTTAATCATTACATGAAAATGTTAACATTAATTTTCAAAAACAGCAACACAACAAATTTTAAACCTCCACAGTTCCAAATAAAAGCTATAAATGTGTTCTATATGTACAGAAACAAAATTTAAATGTTATGCTTTTGATCAAATATCTAAATACAGTTCTTCAAGATTTTGCAATTTTTATAAGTCTGGGTTTTAAATTCCTAATATGAGAAAATTTCTAAAAAAAGTTTTAGACTTTTATGGTACTTTTATAACATATTATGAACATAAACAATATTTTTTCTTAAATCCTGAATTTTTTCAGCTGTACTAACTGAAAAATGTGCGTGTTGTGCTCAGATTAAAAGCATATCTGTGCACTGAGGTTTCCTGAATATTGTGTTCTGAAAGAGGCAGAAAGAAGAGAGAAAAGAATGACAGTGCTATCCTATGGCCAACAGCTGGACTACAGTCAATATTACTTGCTGAATCATAAGCAACCTGATATATCAGCAGAGACAAGTATCGTTACATCCATAAACATAACAATCACCTGAAACAACGCTACAGACTCTGGGTAACAATGGGAGACACATTTTTTTAAAAACAAAATCTTCTGGGGTCTTAAAACAGCTGAGAATTGAGACACTTATTAAGTGTCTTACTTCATATAACACCTATTTTCTTAGTTCAAAATCATCTTTTAGGAAATATTTCATATGACATTTCTTAGAAACAGATTGCGCTTTCAAGGCTCTGGCATGTCATATGGATATGTGCTGGGTGTGGCTTCCAGAGCCATTGTGGTTGCAATGAACTTGAAGTCAGTATGAATTTTATGTAAGCAAGAATGAAGAATTGAACATTATATGATATTCTAATGTATTAAGGCCATAATGCAATTAATATATCCTGTAAAAAAGATATAGATTGATTTATCATCACTCCCAGTAAAATCACCTTCTGGAATAAAAACCTGCTCTGAAATATGTAACAGATGGTGATAGGATGAAATTTACTGCAAAAACATCATTATTTTCTGTATAATTGGCTGTATAAATGAGTCATATTCAGTTCTGAAATAAATACTCTGGCAGCTGTAACTCAGTATATGTCATAGATTTACTTTCAATTTATACTCACGTTACTGGAAGCAGAAATTTCCTGATAATTTTATCTAGAATAACTAAGAAGTCAAAAGCATGAAGAAGGAAATTCAGTCCACTAAGTGTTTTTTTAAAGGAAATAAAATATTATTCCTTTTATATAGACTATTTATTGTTCTTATTCAAAGCTAATCATTTGTGGACTAACTCCAGTTTCAATCCTTATTATAGCAACTTTTACATTTAATTTTTTTATTATTGTCTACATTAATTAAATCACACTGAAATATAATTAGAAGGAACTGGCATTAAAATATATATAGCAAGAATTCATCAAAAACCTCAGCACGTTACGCACCAAAGTCTCATATATAAAAAAGGATGGTTTAACAGTTGTAGAATGTGTATACGTACATGTATGTGTAGACATAAATGTGCATACATATATGCATATATGCAAAAACACACATGCACAAGTGTGACATATACAATAAAGCTTCCTGACCTAAATTTGAAAATTGCTTCCCTGTATAATCCAATGTACAACGGTGCCACTATATAATCTGCTTAACAGCCATTTTCACAGACTCATGGAAAGATTCGGTTTGGGTGGGAGGTCTCAAGGTCATCTTGTGGAAGCTCTGGTTCAAAGCAGGGCTTACTCCAAAGCTGGAGCAGGTTGTCTGGGTCTGTGTCCAACCAAGTTTTGAAAACCCCCAAGGACAGAGACTCCACAGCCTCTGTGCAACCTGCTAGTGCTTAATAACTCTCCCACAGAGTTACAGTTTAAGACAATTAATTGAAAACAGATTGTTATAAAGGTCTTAGGAGCACTAAGGGTTTGTTTGTTTGCTTGTTTGTTTGTTACATAATTGGACAAATTTGAAAAACACATTCATCTTGAAATTAAGGGGGATTGCTGAGAAATTAACCACGCAAATACAAACATTTCTCATTTGGAAGTGAGATGCAAATTATTATAACGTGCTGGGATCATCATCATAAACTGAAATGAATACACAAACTGCTATTAAAAATAAAAATGTTAAATTGATTATAGCTCAGCAGCAATGTAGTGCATCTTTGTAATCAGAACTGAAGGAGAAAAAACATTAAAGAATGACTGATGTAAGTTGGAAGCCAAACACCGCTCACCCTCATAGTATTTTTTTTTAATATTGGATGTTTGGTATTTTAGCCATTAATTGCTCATTACAGCAAATTAGACAGACAGATGTTTATCCTAGTAGTGTGTAATGTCAAAACCAAAATAATTCTTTTCTTTAGTTGCTAAAATGTTGTAGCTTACTTTTACATATCCACAATATAGCTTAATTAGAAAAACAACTGGTCTTTGTTTTTGTTAACAAGTTCTCAGAAATTCTTCACAGGTGGGGAATTCATCCACATGTTTGGAAGAAGCACCTGGCAGACTGACTAATAAATGTCTTGCACAATATTTTCAATGATATTTAATTAATTCTAAGACATCCTTTTAGTATAAGTAAGGATAAAGTTGCAATTGTTGAGCAAAGGAGAATTTCTGATAGCTACTTCTCAGAGTTTACTTAGCTGTGGAAAAGTCTCAGACGTTTTAAATGGACATTCCAGCTCCTCTGCAGAAACAATCCTTGGATATTTACTTTGTCTGATCAACAGATTTCTCCAGCTACTTGGCAGTTTATTATGGCGCGATAAGCATTTTCAGTGACATCTACTAGTCAGGATACCATAAAATGGTAAAGATAGAACAGACAACATCTAATACATCCCAGCAAATTTGAAATTAAACTTTCACCAGGGATGTGAGATAAAGGCTCGGTACTTTCCTGGGGTTTAAACTAGTATTCCTTACTGATTAAGAAAATATTCCAATCACGTGTTAGTGGGGTGTGTGAGCCTTTGTGCAATAATGTATTGCGATGTTCACCGAGTCCAGCAGTGTGGTATGGCGAGTAATAACATAAGGATGCTTTTAAGGAATTAGTGATACCACTGGCTCCCATGTCACATAAACATGTTTGTGTTTTCTACCTTGATTATTTAGTTAGGCATTGATGAAGTACATGACAAGAGTCTAGTCTAAGTGCTAAACTGTAGAAAGAAGTTAAGAACTCTGAATTTTAGTCTAAAAGAGATTTCACATGCCAAGTTTATGGTTATGCTCGATAAAAGAAAAAGAATTTAAGTGTCTAAATCCCAGTTTGTCATACTCTCCCACCACCTTACTACCACTTAAATTAGGTTAAGCACATTTCTGTTTGGCTTTAACTTCTCCTAGTCTGAGTTTTCAAATAGATGTTAAATTCTATGGTGACAGAGAAACTCAGTGTTCCTCTAACTAAACCTTATAAGGGATTACACCTAATAATGTACAGGACTGAACCTCTCATGAAATAGAGTTAAGTTGCTATCTTAGAAAAAAAACACCAACAAACAGTCAAGAAGCAAACAGAAAACTCTTGAAGTGGGTGTAAATTATCGTTGTAATCTATCTTTTAAATTATCATCTGCTGGTTAAATATTCACCAAGGAGAAAGACTCATTCCTAATGGTCTTCTCAAAATTCAAAGTTTTTTCATTGCCCAGGAAGAAAACTTTGGCAACACTAGACTGCTCGAGGTAATACTGTTCTCTTCTCCTTCTGATACATGATTATGATGCACTAAAACATAAGAATTAGAAGAGAGGGGAAAAAAAGAACAGAGCTGCATAGCTTACTTGCTAGCTCATTCATCAAGCAGAGGAAATTCTTGGATTCTGAGAAGTGTTTCTGGACTGTGAGTGTTGTACATATATATCCTATTTACAGATCAAGGGAAATAATTTATTTTTCCCATCACCACCTTCTCCTTCGTAACAGGAGGTTCTCAGCCTTGAAATTCTCAGCCTACAGGTTCTCTTTAAGTGGCTGAACAAAGTTTTTCTCTTCCCACTGGAACAATGATTTCTATCCTCTTCCCTAGTCCCTGGTTAGGTTTGGCATTTTTTCATAAATACTCTTTGTGCAGTTGTTATAGTTTATTTGCCAGACCTGAAATACCATTCCAGGATTTTCAAGGGTATGAGAGACCATTAGACTGCCTTACTTAACCAAAGGGAAGTGGCTTCTAGAAGCAGTAATTTAAGAACAATCTCCCCTTCCATCCTTCCCAGGATAAGAATTTGTGTATTTAATATAAACTTCAAGAAACAAGGTCACATACATAAAACACTGCAAGGACTCAGACTGAGGGAAGCAGAGTTTTGTGTCTTCTTTAGATAACAATTAGCTGCTTGACTCTGGGAAATGTAAGTGCTCTCCGTATTTTTTTTCCCCCATGTCCAAAACTGTGCAGAATTAGGTGCCTGTACTGCATATAGCACAATGAGATCCAGATGTTTCTCAGTCCTGTATAGATGTCACTAAAAAAACCTAATAACAACATTATCTATTTCAGGGAAAATTATAATTAAGTAAAGTTTTAGTGCCACCGAGGAGTAATCTCAGAGCTTCAGATAAACTGTCCTTCTAATAAGGCTTATTGTTATGTCTTAAAACTTTTTAAATGAAATGCCAATGAACAATTAAAATATCAATACTCTTCATTGCACTGTCTGTCAGTGAAATTACTTTGAAATAAGTTATTGGCATTTTTCTCCAAAGCCTATAATAATAATTTCATTAGTGTTAGATTTTAATCTACCACTTTGGATGTATCTTTTCTATTTAAGTTGGTTTTGGAGTAACACCTTTTATTGATGGACTAACACCACCAGCCAAACTGCATTTTCTACATTGCTATCAAACATTAGAAATGGTAAGCACTTCTGATTTTCTTTTTGTTCTTTTTGGTTTTGGTGCATGTTACTGTAGAGAGTTTCACATTAGTAGTTCTGTTTAACATGTCTGTTTTGAAACATAAATCAACTAAAAAGGAAAGCTTGACTTTTAGACAAGCATATCTAGCACAGTACTATGCAGTTTGCAGTTGTTGAGTCAGGTTTGCGAATACTTGCTTCAAAGGCTAGAGAAACTTGATATGCAATTAAATAATAGTGCTGGGAAGTTCCAAGTGGAATGGAAACTCCATTCAGGTCTGTGGACATTCCAGCAGTGACTTAAGTCAGTGTCAGGATTTCTAATGCATGCTTTGAAACTGATTTTTTTAGAGAACTTTAGCAAAATAGGGGCGGTAAGAAGGTTAGGCAATGTCGTACTTTCTTTAGGGATGCTCTTAACGGACTATGTGGTTCTATGTCTTCACTAAATCATATTACCTAGCCAGAGGAGTAGTTATAAGCTTGAGTTCATTTACATATCCTTTTCTGAAATACGTGATTGGTGTTCCTGGGAAATAGGCTCATGAGATCAAATTATTCTTCACTTCAGTTTTTCAAACTACGTGCAACAAATTTTATTCCGTGAATATAGTAATTTTTCCTCGTTAACATACCATTTCCAGCCAACTGAAAGAGACAGAAATTGGTATCACGCTATGAATCACTGTTCATCTCTTCATCCTGCTTATTAAAGGTATAACATATGACTGAAAATGATCTGGGCAATCTAGCCCAATCTCCTGCTATTCTGTAATCCCTTTCACATACTTGTTTGGATGTGTCTTGAAGGCTAGTAGATATTTTTCCTTCACTACTCCCTTTGGGAGTTTGTTCCATACTCTGACCCTTCTAATAGTTAGAAATCTTCTAATTTCCAGTCTAAATTTATTCATTGCCAGTTGCCAACGTTGTCCTTTAGCTTAAATAGCTTTCTTCTCCTGGGAATTTTACTATCCTGCTCACTCCTGAGGTATTTATAGACAGCAATCATGTTTGTTCCCATTATTTGTTTGAGTATTTGCATTTTTTTAATGTGCTGTAAATCACACGGTGTTGCTGCTGCTCCCTGATTAGATTGCTGAACCTCTTAAAGGCAGGAGAAGGGCTGCTTAAACCAGTTAAAAAACAGTTGTATCGTTACTTGGGGAATGATCCTTTAGGCAAACGTCTATTCGTATGAAGTGCTTTGAGACTGAATGCTATGCTACTCATTTTATGGATTTTATTCTTATCAGCAGCTGCTTCATACCTAAAGAATGGCACCTGTCATGTTTAACACCACCTGGAATTGAAAAGCTCCTTGCAACAACCAGCCTACCTCAGTGGCTCTCTTTGCTGACACAGATGTAGGGTGGGGAGGGAGAGAGAGAGGGAAAGAAAGATAAAGGAAACTATTTAGCTAGTGTTAAAAACTATTCATTAGCATGATATGCTTCAGTGCATTTTAGTGGCTTTTAATCCTTTTAACTCTTTTCTGAGTGAGTGTTTTCCCACCATAAACTTGTAGCTCATTGCTCTCTGTACAAAGCAATACCTGTTTGATGGATGTCTAATGAAATCTTACCCAAATCTTTAATGCACACTATTGATTGAACAATTATACTTCATTTATACTGAAGTGTTATCTATTCCCCCATTCAGTCCTCTGTTCCTTTATCTGATATTCTATAGACCCTCGTTATAACTCTATTTATAAGAACTGACACATTTAGACTGTAAATCAATTTTCCATTTTCATTGTATTGGAGAAATTGCTCTTCAATAGGATTTTGCTCCCTCAAAGGACAGGTTCAGTGTAGCACTTACATTTAATTGATCCACTAGGTTTGCTATTGAAATACTTGCCAAGGTTGCACAGGTGAAGTAATCTGCAGTATTCTTATTGCTGAAAAAGCTGTTTCAATTTAAAATTAATGTTGAACTTTCTCACCTAGAAAATGAACAGCTATGAGGTTGGTTTGTGTGATGCTGAAATAATTTCCTGGTTCAACACCATGTTCAACTTGTACATCCTAGTTGATTTTTTTTTTTCTTTTAACTCTGTGAATAAGTATGTTTGTTAATATGTTAAGAGCACTACCTGGAATAATTTGCAATCTCATGAAACTCTCAAAAGAAGAAGGAGCTATCTTCTCAATCTAAACATTTCATAATAATGTCCAGAAAATGTCCTGGAAAATCCCTCATTAACAAAAGGAGAGGAAACCTTCTCATTCTTTATTGCTTTATACTAAGCTTTCCAAGACTGAGAGATGTCCCAAGACCTGCATCTCAGAGTTGGGGGAAGGAGGGGAATGAAAAGAACATTTTAATTATATTTTATGTGCCTGAAATCCATTACTACACAAAGACCTTTACTAGATCATAAACCTTATGATGACTTTCGGGACAGTGAGTCTTTTCACAGTCATCTGGCAAGTCCGCTTGGTGTGTACCTGTCCTGAAATGCTCTCTTCAGCAGAGCCCTAAAGGAACACTGGAATCAGCTTATGCTATTTTCAGTATTTAACTAAGCCTACCAACTTTATTTTTGTTATTTGTTTGGAAATCAACTGTTATGTGTAAAAAACCAAACAAAACCCTCTCTACATTTTTGAAATTTTATTTCTTGAACATTTTATTGAATATAAATGTAAAAAATATGTCTTCCATTTGTTTCCTGTCTACATTATATATGAGAAAAGGAAATGTTTTACTAAAAATCATTTATGCCTTTTTTTACTTCCGTTTTAGATCATAATGTTCTTTGCAACTGTAAATCCTTACTTGGATCAGTGTTATTCACCATCTTTGAAACAGCAGTACTTTAATTAGGACATCATGAGGTTTCTTCATTTCTAATGAGAATAAGTCCAACTTGCTTAGTATTTCTTCATGGGTTGAATCTTAGAAGCTTGGCATCTGTTTGATTGTGCTACATTTCATTAATGAAGGCATGAAAGGTATGAATAAATATAGAAATGCTTGGATCTAAGAATTTCAACTTCAGATCATTAATTTCAAAGTCCTATAAACTGTTTGTAGTCACTGCTTAGATTTTTAAATATGTTACCTCTGTAGTCTCTGCAAAGCATACAGAGTCAGAGTTCTCAGGTGGTCTTAAGTGAATGGAGGTAGATGAATCAACTTAAGTTAAATAAATACAGTCTTAAGTCACTGTGGGAGTATGAACACAGCATGACTCAAATATTTTTTAACACTTGAACACTTGTAAACTTGAAAAAACTATTAAATTTGACTGTATTACTTATGTTTTTTATAACTATTGGAAAGTAGTACTTAGGAGTTTTTAAGAGATTCATTTAGATCTCAACAAAACTCCAGCCATAACCTTGAAATTCAATTTGCCTTCTCTGGGATTTTCTAATTTGAAGTACTGAATTCTATTTGCTAGTATTGGCTCCCTGAAAATAAACACATCGGTTCAATACAATAATTAGGTCTTTTAAATCTCAAAATTGGAAAATTAATGTGAGATAGGCCCTTTGGATATTTTAGGACTGTGGGATCACTCTGCTAAAAAAGACTTCAAAATGAAGAATACACGCAAAAAGGTCTGATGCTTACAAAAGGAGATAAAATTTCCTACATAAAAGGAGTTAAATTATACTGAAGAGAAAAAAAAAATTCTGAACATGTTTTTTTCTTTTTTTTTCATCACTGTTGATATCTGATGTTGTTCGCATGTGGTATTTTTCCATTTCTTTCTTTTTGAAGTGAACTTCTGAAAACAAACAAACAAAAAAAAAAGAAAAAGAGCAAGCTGTGTTTATTTTTACTACTATTGTTCTTCTGGAAACTGCCTTTATTCCTATATTTCTGCTATAAGAGTCACTATCTAAACAGTGACACTTGAAAATTCTTTCACTTTGAATTGTGGTGACCTACATGATCACTGTAGATTTTGTGAGAGTGTTTCACAGAACAATATAAATTTTCAGAAAATGTTTCCACTCACATAAAGTCTGATCTCACAAACACAAAAGATTCATTCCCATGTTTGAGTAAAGATGTTCACAAAATTGATAGAAGTGACTAATACCAAATAAATTTTGAAAACTGATACTTTTAAAAAATGATAAATCTCAAACATTTTAAGTAAGTCAGAGAAAGGCTAGTTGAATTTCAAGATATCCCTGCCAGGAGTCACAGAATATAGAGAAACTTGGACTCATTTGCATTTAAATAGATACATTTGCAAATTGGGAACCTTTCTACTATGATGAGTGCTGAAATACGGAATCTCTCTTTTGCCTGTGTGTATGCAGTTGAGTAGCTGTACTGTACATGAAGCAAAACAGGCTGCCTGTTACTATGAAAAAAGCAGCAAGACATGTTAGATTAAAATTATAACACAAATTGAAGTTTATAAAATTCTAACCATGAGTTAACTGTTGTACATGGTAACTTCATGCTACGGTGAATTTCAAGAGTTAATTTCAGAGGGATTACCCATGTGGCATGCAAACATCTGCATTTCTGCAGTGAAACATGGGAGACTAATGGCAGGTATGAATAACACAATGTACTAATTGCTGTAATTTAAAGATTACTGCAGTGATGTATTCTGGTGGTGGTGTAAAACTTATTTATTAATTTCAGTTGTGATTTGGGAGGCTGAATTTGACTGGTACCTCTCTTACATGTCGTATTCACCAAGCAAAATACTAAGGGATATAAGCGAGGCTATTGAGGAAGATTTTGGTGTGCCCAGATGATTGGTGTTCTTGTTCCCAGTATCATATAAAAACTGCTACCAGAATGGCAATTAACTAGAAGGCTGTTGCTGAACTACAATTTCAAATTAGATTCTGACTGATTATTTTTTGTCATCTTTTGTATACCTATTAACAGCCACTGCTTTCTGAAGTGAGAAGGACTTTTGGAAGAGACGCAAAAGATAATTTGTATGGGTATAACTAGCAAAAGCAAACTTCCTCAACTTTTGCCAGTTAAACCCCAGCTTTCTTTCATAGACTATGTATTCAGTCTCAGGGAAATCTTAGGAATAGGGAAAAGCCACCACCACCAAAAAAAAATCAGTAATTTTTGAGTCCTCTTTAAATTTCGTGAAACCACCATTGTCCCAGCTTCAGCACTATATCATTTGAATTGGACACAATACAGTGACAGATAGAAAAAGCCAATAATAATAAACAAGAAAAATAAAGATGAGCCAGCTTAGAAGGTTAACTGTAATTACTGTAATATTTATTTTTCTTCTAGCAGATAAGAAGTGAAGGAAATGATCTGTATGCTTCATAACCTCATAGAAAATAGTTCAAAAGATACATCAGGAAGTGAACTCAACCCATTCAAATGCTGGATAAACTATATCAGAGTTTTCTCGCTGATGTTTGTAACTTTCCAGTATTCTCAAACAAGTCTAGAGGTTACAGCTACATGCTTTTTCCTAAATTCTTTCCTAAACCCTAAATCTTACCTGCTACAACGCTGTCTCCTTATTATTTGTTCTAGCTTCTATGGAGCACATGAATTGCTCTTTCTGTATATCAAGAATTTACAATGCCAGGGTCAAAACAAAACAAAACAAAACAAAACAACAACAACAGCAAAAAAGAGAAATTTGTTCACACACAGCCTTGGAACTTACTGTGGATAGTAAAAAGTTAACGCTGGTTAGGAACACATGGTACTTCTACAGTACATAAAAGCAAAATCAACTGAGGTTTACAAAACACATACAGGAACTGTATCTGCCTCAAAAAATCCCTTGAGCTGGAAGTATTTGAATGATGAAAAAATATTGGGGAGTAGCATTATTATCCTGTTCATATTCTTTCCTCAACATCTGCTTGTAGACAGTTTCACAAACAGAACACTGAATTTCATCTTGACCTGGTGTGCTCTTTCTTAAGTTCAACAGTTATTTTTTCCACCTTCTCTTCTTTATACTAAACAGATCTACTGAATAAAGACAAGAGGAATGAAGAAAAAGAAGAAACAAAAAATGAGTTGATAAACATGAATACAAGATAGATGAGAAACATTAAAGATGAGGCAGATAATAACACTGAGTGAGTGAATAGGGACAAGGACTAAGAAGAAGTGGTGGTAAGAATGGTAAGAAGACTGCTAGTCACAGAAATAAATATTTCTAAATTAATAGACATAAGGATTGACTGGCACCCATACTCTCCATCATACACTCTTCTACCCACTAGATTATAGAGGCCTGGCCCTTTCCCTCATTTCTATGGAAGGTATGACTGTATGAAGACATTGCGTCAGTTACAAGGATATGGCTTTCCATCTGCTTTTATGGTGCGATATTTCAATCATTTTTTTTCTGTATTTGATGAAGATTATAATTTTATATATTGAATAGACTAGGATAGCTGGACATCCATCACTTTTTGACACTTTCTTTATGCCCATGAGCTCAAAGGAGGACAAATAATTGTGCCTTCTATGACAAACAGGAAAAATATTTTGAGTCCTCTCTTTGCAGAGTGAGCACTGTGGTTGCCTTCACCCTGGGAATATTCAGTGTTACTTGTTTAAAAACTGACATCTATTCTCAGTCATGTGTACCTATTACACTCTTAAACCTGAAGAAAACTTGAAGCTCTCTCTATCGTTTGAAATTATTCTCCAAAACAAAACTATGACAGTTATCCTGTTGCCAGCTGTATGTCATTGTGTGAAGAAGGTAAATTACAGACATATTAAATGGAGATGACATTAATTAGAAGGGGAATGACATGGGGTGAAGCCTATAAGAAAGCACCATTTAAATAAGACCTTGACTACATCTTCCCAGCTCTACTTCATTAAATTATTGGGCTGGGAACACTAACAAAGCACAGCTAACTATTATGGAGAAGGCTTACCCTAAAGCTGTGGACTACATCTGCCCCTCTCTAACGGTTTAGGTACACATGGAAAAGAAACAAAGATGCACAGATGAACTGTTAACAGTTTTTCATCCATGTAATACATCTAGGACAGGAGCCCCGAAGATGATAGTGGTTTAGTTAACAACAGGTAATTGAATTTGGATGTGGAGAAAGTCAAGAGATTGTCCTCAGGTGATGTAGCCAAGGCCTCTGGTGGTTTAAGCAAAATTTTTAGGTTAGAAAGCAATAAATAGTGAATACAGTAGCTCCTCTTGGGGGAAGCATATATATGGATGTGTTCATCACTGCCAAAGGCTGAACTCACTTTGCCATCCAGGGCTTGGACACGTCAACCAGGTGGAAAAAGTGTCCTTTTCCCTTGAGACCACGGTGTTGATCACAGCTGGACTAGAGGCCTTGTCTGATGTGGGCATCCTATGCAAAGTGTATGTGTGTGTATGTGTGAGATAGAATAGATATACTCATCCCACTTAATAAATCTCAGATTTTATGTCACTGAGTGGCTTAGTTCCATCACACCTAATTTTCCCTGTGATTGAGAATGAAAAAAAAATAAAAAAGGAAGCCACTAACTTTGCAAGACAATGACATTTTCTCATTTAACTACTTCTGATCAGTTATTGTATTTGCAAATGTATTCACAAAACCTTATTGCTCCTTTTTATCTTCTCTATTTGGGCCTCACAAAAGCTGATCAGCCACAAAGGGAAAATAAAATTCACAAAAAAATGTCTGTGGGTGGGAGGCAGATCAGCTGATTTCCAGTGTGGTAAGAGTATTTAGGAGGGGACAATGGGAAGTAAAGAGTACAAGTTGGGAAAACCATGGGTAACAGAAGAGGGCCGGGAGGAGACACCATATTTTAAATAAGCTATAGTGTCTTCTGAGATTGCTATGGAGGCAAGAAGAAAACTGTGGGTCCTGCTTCTAAGGCAGAAAAGGAGGGGTAGGAGCTGACAAGGAACCTCAGAGAGGTTTCTGCTGCTGCTAATCAAAAAATTAAGGACAGTAATGATGACTGTTTTAACAAGGATATAATCCTCTCCCCTTATCTGCTTTTGCACCTTCCCATGCTCTGTAGACAGTGATGGTTATTCCAGCTTGTGAAGGAACTCTTAGATTTCCTGAGGATGTATGAACAGCTGCTTATTCTATCTCTTCCTAGCAGTGGCTCTCTCTTTTGTACGGTCAGTCTTGTTAGGATCCTTATTAAAGTTATCCTACTAAATAAGTGACTTTTGTTTTCAAAACTCTTGTGTCCATCTCCTGCCACTCTCCTTGCTTTCATGGGAATCTGTGTAGATGTAGGTGCCTTAATTGCAGATGATCTGAATTCTAGAATAAATAATGAGATATTTTATTGACAATACATAAGTTAAAGACATCCAAGATAAGAGAAAACAAACAAACAAACAAAAACAACCAAAAGACACAAGTGGAATTTTAAGTTTGTAATAGTAACTCAACAATTTCAGATAAAAAATTACTAATTTTGACACATATAAAATCCTGAGTAAAAAGCAGAGCTGGAAGACAGGAACTCAGCAAGGTTGAGGATCGGTCTATACCATGGAACTACAGACACCTATATCTTCATGACCTGTTTGGCCTGCAGAGACTATCACTGAGTGCCTGCACTGAAAGTGGTGAGCATACTCATGTTTAACTTCGTGGCATGCTAGTCTAAGCTATCTATTGTGTCTGTTGGCTCGTGATTAAATTGTGTTATGCCTGTAATTCTGCTTACAGTCTTTGAGTGCAGCTAAGGGTGCCCAAATAAAAGTGGTTTAAGAGAGGATTACTCCTCCCAGCACTCTAACAACACTTACTGTACAATTGTTCCCATTCACATGAAAGGAAGCAGCCTTGCAATGATGCAATTTGGACATGAGGACATAAGGAAAAAATTCTTTACTGAAAGAGTGGTTAAACATTGGAACAGGCTGCCCAGGGAAGTGGTTGAGTCACCATCCCTGGAGGTATTTAAAAGACATGTAGATGAGGCGCTTAGGGACATGGTTTAGTGGGCATGGTGGTGTTGGGTTGACGGTTGGACTCAATGATCTTAGAGGTCTTTTCCAACCTTAATGATTCTATGATTCTATGAATTTCTCTCCTTCCCATCCAGCCCTAAGGTTATGGGCTATCATATTAGCAAATACAAATTTAACAGTGGATTTTAATTCAGCCTGGAAATAGTGTTATGGACATCAGCCAGGACTTAAAAAAAAGCCAAGAAAATACACCTCAGATTAGCATTTTTCTTATATTTAAAAGAGTTTTATTATTCAATGATATTAACCTGCAGCATTTCAAAGCTCTGGGTTTAATTTCTTTTGAACTTCAACCACCTTCCTAGATTTCTTTAAATTCTTTCTCTAAGGCTCATTACAGATGAAAGAAATATTTCCTTGTGCTTTCTTCAGACAATATTCAGAAATATCAATGATGTTTTTAACATTATGTATTAATACTAACTTTTTGATCACCTCTGAAATTACAGCATGACATTTATTTTAATTCTTTTTTGTGCCATTGGTGAGATTTTCGTAGAAAAAATATTGTTATTCCTGATGTAAATGAATTACTTGTTTAAGAAAAAAGAGAACTATTTATGTTCAGAAGATTATATCAGATTACAGGTTTCTTTTCTGTATGCAAAATAAAGAATTATGTGTATAAGCCTGTTTGGTCTAAAAACAGAAATATTAACCTATGGCTTTTAAATTAAACTTTACTTACACTGTTCTTCTCAGGAAGCCCTAACTCTTTCAATTAACTGAAAACATGTTTTCTTTTAAACAGTTTTTAAGAAAAGTAAACCAGCCTCAATGTAATGATGATACAGTGATTTTGCACTTCTAAAGGGGTTTTGAGTTCAGGCTTTGAAAGCTGCTTAGAAGCATTAAGGATGATATTTTTTTAAAAGGAAGTAATATTAACTTACTGATGCTCTTGTTAAACCCTGGAAAATTCTCACTAACTTCAGTCAGAGTGAAACCAGGCCAATGCTGACTGTCTTGGGACACCCTTCCCCCTCATCTTCCACACCCTTAAGTTATTTTGCATAACTGATGGTTTTAGGAGGTAAATACTTGTTATTCATACTTCACACTGAAGCACAGAGCCATGATGCATTTCATCAAGCAGCACAGAAAGAGCTATGTTTAGAGGTCTGGGCGTGAATTTCAGTGTCATAAATATATTATGATATACTTGTCTGTTCTGTGACTCATCCAACAGTTATATGGACTTCATTAAGCAGTGAGAATACTTTTAAAAGTTGATTTTGGACCCATAAAATTCAGGTAACTCTTGTTGCCAGAAATTAGGAAGGGACTCTTAATTGCTTACCTGTTGGGTTTTTTGTTTGTTTGTTTTTTTGTTTGTTTTTTCAGAAAAGATTAGATAAAGAGTAAAGCTGTGCAGAAATTTGCTCCATTGGAAGGGAAATAATTTTAAACTATTGTTCCTTAATAGGGCAAAAAGCTTGTGATAAAATTCAAAAAATGAATTTTGGAAGTATTGAAAATTTCCATTCTCAGTTTCTCCATTTATGGCTTTTTAGCCATTTCCCTGTGGGCTTCTATGGAGACAGGAGAAACAAGTGATTTCTTATTTTCCCCAGCAGCTGCTGACTGAAATTGCCACAATTCCTCCCAGCAGCTCAGATCTGTTCAGTACAGCTCAGATACAGGCAGAGAGCAGTGCTATAAGCGGTATCCCTCTGTCACCTTCCTTCTCTCTCTTACAGGGACATACACATTCATGCACCAGTGCATGGGGATGCTGCAGAGTCCTGATGCGGGATGTGGTCCTGCAGTCCTGAGCAAGGAGAGCAGAGCAGGTCCAGCCAGAGTTGCCCCAGGATGGCCACCCAAGGCATGTCGGAGGTCAAGTAGGGAAGGCAAGTCGGCAAGGCAAGGATCAGCAAGGGGGTGTCATGACACAGGCATCCCTACAGCACAGCCCAGGAGAGTGCCAAGGCAAAGGGTCTGAGCTCCAGCGCAGCCCCCACGGGAGGAGGAGAGACCCATGGAGGCTGAGCTCAGACCTTATCCCGGGTCACTGCCACCTGGCAGCAGAGGTGGTCCCGACCTCCTGCACCGCAGTCTCAGGAGGGGAAGGGAGAAGGATGGGATGGGGGGAGGCTGCAGAACTTGTTGCACTCAGGGCCCTGGCAGTCTCATTATAAGCATTTGTGCTTAATAGAAGTGCTAGAATACATTACTGCTTTTCCTCTCTCAAATATGGAGGAAGAACTCTTTCTTGTTAGGTTTTCTGCAACAGTGCTAAGTTTCACCCAACACCTGTCCATTATCTGAGTATTACATATGATCTCAGTTACTCAACCACATATTTTTACAAATTATTGTTAATCCTTTGTGTCAGCGCACAAGTACAAACTTTATTTAACAAAAAAATTAAGTTTTCAGTGCTCTGTATTCTCCTGTCTTCCCAGTAATGTTTGTTAGTGGTGATTCTCAGCTCCAAGCATCAGAAGATGATCTTTTTCAGACATTACTGATTTAAGCTCTCTGCTCATTTGCATATGTGTAGATGACTTAAAGGATGTAGTTAGGTAATTTGTTAAACTACCTGAGGTACAGTTCTTGATCATATTCATTTGGACTTCTTGGCCATTATCCATTTTTTTCAGATAGTTCACGGGACTGTAGGTAGTATAGACTACTCATCATATGTGTGAAATGGCAGTCCTTCGCAATGCTCCCCAATTCCCCAGAAGTCTTTTCTAGTTTATTATCCAAAATTAGTTCATTGCAGATACTGCATCTGGTGAGTATTGCCTTGGTGATTCACTAGAGTGCTGGCTAATGTTTTGATAAGCTGAGTTACTGGGGAAAATATGACAGCATAATCAGCTGTCAGATATTTCTTCT
The DNA here is from genome assembly GCF_000699105.1 of Pygoscelis adeliae. Lineage (NCBI taxonomy): Eukaryota > Metazoa > Chordata > Aves > Sphenisciformes > Spheniscidae > Pygoscelis > Pygoscelis adeliae. Next base: position 642,421 of record NW_008824000.1, read on the forward strand.
GCATCCGAATAAATCATTTGCCTGTTGATGCCAGATATATCATGAATTGTCAGGGAGAAAAATGGCTGTTTAATACAAAAGGTGGAGCTCTGGGACATACAATATTGTATTAAAATTAGAGGATGAATTTTTTTTCACAACCAGAGCCAAGAAGGAAATAATAAGACTGTTACAGCAACAGTGAGATATTGGAAGTCAAAGCTGGCTATGGATTTTTATGAATTGTAGATTTATCATTGACTGCTTTTCAGATTCAAATTTTGAAAGTAATTTCTGATGCATCTTACCTGATAACATCAACATTTTGAAAATGTGACAATCAGAGGTGGCAGAAATAATTTGATTGGAAACCTTTTACTATGTAACACGAAAATGAAGCTTTATAGGACAATGGTGATTTCAAAGGGAAAAAAAAAAAACAAACAGAAAAAGCAGTGACATGATTTGTTCTCTATTGATTTTTTTTTTCAAAAAAGGAAAGTTTACCAAATTTGAAAATATACTATTTTCCTTTCTTGATGTTTTCCTAATTTATTAATAATTCTGTAAAATAATTTCTATAAATTTCTAATAATTCAGTACAGGTTGTGGAGCTTGTTTATCCCCCTTTTCATTCCTTTTCTTGCCTAGAATTTTACATTCTAACATTGCAAAACTTTTATGATTTTTGAAAAGTTTGTATGACAGAAGGAAAGTGTGTTAATTATATAAATAGGCTTTCCTATTCATATCTTTAGCACTAAGTGAAGTGAAGAATTTTTGATGTAGCCTTAATTATTTGGTACACATAAAGGAGCTGGTCATAACATAATTATGTGTTGTCTCTCTCCCTCTCCCTCTATATGTGTGCTTATAATAAATATTTCATTGCTTAGCATTCTTTTTTCAAATCAGTCCAAATATTTGATATGCTTACATAAATATGTATTTTTTTTCCTTGTTTTTCCTACTATTCCCTGTGGTGAAAGGGTGTATTATAATCTGATGCCCCAGGACATGTTCCATCTTGACTTAAAACCGGTTATCACTAAAGTCAGAGGGACACCTTATGTCAGTGCAGTGTGTTTGTCAGTAAGCTACCAGCAGATGTAGGAAATGTGCAGACACTGAAGTCCACAAATGATGGTTCTGTTCTTTCAGCATAATAGAATTACCTACAATAAAAGCAAATACTGCCTTTGAGAGAGACAAAATTGTCTTAAAAATCTAGTTCAAAGCAGTGAATCCTCACCTGTTTTCACCTTCACAAACTAAGCATAAATGCATCACTGCATTATGCTCCATGTAGTGTAATTGTTTAGTAACACATACAGTCAAACAGAGACTCAACAAACAAACTTTGCCTACTTGGAAGACACTTCACAGTCAATGTTTCTCTCCAAAAGAAAAAAAACCCAAACAACACATGACAAAAGTTAGTCTCATTTTTTTCATTAATTCAGGGAAGGTTTTCAGGTATTTTGGTGGTAAGAACCTGTTGTAGATGAGGACATAGCGTAATAAAAAGAAAAGGAGAAACTTGTTACGAGAATAAATAGTACCACTCCTGAGACAAGAAACTAGAGTAACAAGAGAGGTTTAAAGGTTAGCAAGGTTCTTCCCTGTTACCTTCTTGACACGCGTAGCTTGGTGACATGGGGTCTGCAGCTAACAGTAAAACTGGCCCCTGTTCTCCCTTACAGTCCCTGAAGGCGGGAAGAATTCACATCTCTTTGCTTGGTCACCCCTCTGTGGGTGTCCTGAAGGAACCACAGGCTCTGAAAAAATCAGACTGCCATTAGGTTTATGATCTTATGCCGCTAGATGTCCCTGTACAACAATCTTTTAGAGGGTCTGCTGTGGAGTACCACGAAACTTGGGAGAGGCAGAGCGGCAGCGACAAGGGCATGCGAGGATAATAAAATTGGGTTGAGCGGAATTTAACCATTTTTTTTTAGGTGTTAATTGCAGTAACTAGAAACGACGCTGAAGACTATCCACCCTGTGCCAAACATTATTATTCATTGACACAAATGTAAGGACCGTGGCATGTCATTGACAGCATCATTTAATTGTCTATGTAATGTCTTTGCCCACAAGAGTAAAAATGATGCATTGAAATCAGCCTGTAATGCCTGGCTATCCTGCTTGTTCGTCCAATAAACTTGAAATGCCCTTTGTGCTCTGTATGGAAAGACAGATTTAAAGCAACCACAGTCACAGCTATTTAAGAAAACAACCATGGTACTACTTTAATTAAAGCAAACATTTGCATATATTGATTTGAATACAAGAAAATAGTTATTCTTAAAGAATTGGAACAGTACATTTATATTGAAAAGCAGCATTTCTAAATTACACTCACTTAGAACTAAAAAACCTCTTCTCCCAAGTAACTAGCGATAGGATGAGAGGAAATGGCCTCAAGTTGCACCAGGGGAGGTTTAGATTGGACATGAGGAAAAAATTCTTTACTGAAAGAGTGGTTAAACATTGGAACAGGCTGCCCAGGGAAGTGGTTGAGTCCCCATCCCTGGAAGTATTTAAAAGACCTGTAGATGAGGCGCTTAGGGACATGGTTTAGTGGGCCTGGTGGTGTTGGGTTGACGGTTGGACTCGATGACCTTAGAGGTCTTTTCCAACCTTAATGATTCTATGATTCCTTTGATAAATTAGGATTTTTTTAAAGATTAAAAATATGTCAAATGTTTGCAAAACAGTTTGGACAATAGCGTGCTGCAGGGATACTCATGTTTGAGCAACACTAGAAAGCTGATGTGCAGCAATTATTTTGTCTCCTGGAGGAACTAAACTTGGCAAGAAAATCATTACATAAAACTAAACATATTAGTTGTATGCTTGTTGTGGGTGTAATTTTGTTTGTTTTCTTGAAGAAAGCATTTAGGCTTGGCTCTTTCCTTTCATAAACACTAGAATATTGCTTTGAACAATGTTTCCTGTGGATTTCTGCTTCAGAAATCCAGCTTCAGGAAAAAAGGCAGGTCACAGCCATGAGCAACTTAAAAATATTGCTTCTTTCACTAAAAATCAGAGTTAGTTTTACTTGGAAGACAATATATATTAGACCAAGATTTTGGTGTAAGTTCTTTTTAGGTCTGACTGTGCTTTTTTGCTATTTCACTGTTGTTTTTTTTCCTTTTCTTTTTTTTTTCTTCTTCTTTTTTTTTCTTTTTTTTCTCTTTTTTTCTTTTCCCCCAGAGATTTATTCATCCTCTGTCAGTAGCTCTTCAATAGGTACTAGAAACATCACATGAAGTAATTTTGGTGATTTCCAATGTATCTACCACAAAGCATATACCACAAGACTTGCCTCAACTGGAGTCATCTGGCAGAGCTAATTTACAAATAGTCATTTGCCATGTATGAGTTATTTCTTTCCTCATTTGTTTGAGTGTAAAAATAATTATTTAAATAATTGTATAGATTATTTCTTCATGCATTCATTTTCAGTGATGTTAAGGTCAACTAACTTTACAGGAGTTGATAAATATAGAAACAGAAATATCCATAGATATCTCCTGTGACTTTGAAAATGTTTCCCTTTGTGTACATCATGAAATCATGAAAAAACAGCCTGTAAACATTCAAGACACGAAAGGCCAGAACAACACAAAGTGGTGGAGTAAATATACATATATGTCAATGTGCATATATAATAGTAATAGAAACAATGCCAAGAAATATTCCCAGGCACTTGATCGTCTATACAGTTACTTGCATGTTCTGGGCCTAAATTTGGTGAGTGACAATTAATGCTACCAAAACCAGTGGTTTAGCAACAGTTTCTAGCTCTATGGGACTTCACATGAAAGGGACCACTCTTCATAAGCAGTTCTGGGACTTGATAGACCATTCTGTCCAGCTGACCTTTGTGCCAAAGAAGCAGCACAGACGTGTTTGATTTACTAAGACGTAGTCAAATTTTATGGACAAACTTAGTTCAGAACACTTAAGAGATTTCTTAGGAGTGTGGTAGGGCCAGGAAGCTCATCACCTGAGCTGAATGCGTTTACTTAAAGCTGTGAAAATGTCTAATCAAACTGTTGTCATTTTTCTATAATCTTATCTATGAATTAAGGTGTATGTCAGCATTTTGAAAATCTTGCAATTCTTTGTACTGAAACAGTGGAGTAAAGTGCTACAAAATCTTTACATTTCTTTTCCCAACAGTTTTGTTTGTCTAGACATTTCCTGGGGATCATTTGTGTAGTATTAAAGAAAAAAAAATCTATTCTCATCAGCTCTGGTTAAGACTAGATGTTAAGACTGCAAAGTTTGAATCATATTCCATCCATGGAGAAAATAACTGAAGAGTAAAATAAGTATCATTAAGTTCATAATAACCAAAAGAAATGTCTCTTTTACAGAAATAAATCAGTATTGCTTCTTGGTTTTCATGTAGTACACTGTTTCAGTTCAGTCAGTTGTTGCAGCTCCTTATTTCAGCCTGTTTGATTAGGGAAGTAGCAAATGATCAAACATTGTTTGCTGTTTCCCCTACTGTGGAAAATGTGCTGTAGATAGCAAATAATCTTCCCTGAAAATGGCATTTGTGAAGGATTCAGATGCATCTGGATGCAGAATAACCCTTCCCCCACCCCTTTCTTATTTTTGGACATGAGGAAAAAATTCTTTACTGAAAGAGTAGTTAAACATTGGAACAGGCTGCCCAGGGAAGTGGTTGAGTCACCATCTCTGGAAGTATTTAAAAGACGTGTAGATGAGGCACTTAGGGACATGGTTTAGTGGGCATGGTGGTGTTGGGTTGATGGTTGGACTCGATGATCTTAGAGGTCTTTTCCAACCTTAATGATTCTATGATTCTATTATTTTAAATAGAAGTTATGCTATTTATATTTACCCTGACTCTGCCATCTTTCCTTTTTATTAAGAACTCTTGGGTGTTTGTTTGTTGGGAGTTGTTGGTTTGGGGTTTTTTTTTTGGGGGGGGGGAGGAGATGTGGATGTCTGGGGTTTTTTTTGTTTTGTTTTGTTTTTTTTCTCTCTGATAAGTATTCATTGTAAACACTCTCCATTTTCCCTTCAGGGCTAGGAAGACACTAGGAAGTGTCATCAAAGCCTTTTTGAGTCTGAATCATGAGAGTGTAAAACTAACCCACAGACTCTTAAATCATAGGGAACACACTCGGGAAGCATCATTGTATACTTGTCCTGGTCTTAAATTCTTCCCTAGACAATCACTATCAGCAGTTGGTGAAAAGTGAATATACGGCTAGAGAGACCTTGAACAATTATTCCTATATAATGCAAGACATTTCACCTTTTTTTAGCTCAGACCATGCTTTTTTCCGCAGATCTCATCTGTCTGAAAGATTTGTGGTTAGAAGTAACTATCATGATTTTCTCATTTGACTTCTTGTTGTACATTGAACTTCTACAGACCGTTCACACAGGAGCTTAGTAATAGGCTCAAATTTGAAGTAAGTATGAAGATACATCTACTATTTCATTAAAATTGCAGTGGGAAAACAGACCAAGGTATTGATTGCTCCAAGGAAAAACTCCGTAGTGAATGTATGAGGGAAAGTGTCCACAGGAAAAAAAAAAAAAGGAAATTATTTTCCATTAATAAAATTCCTTATTCAGTTTTAGAAGAAATGAATAGCTTTGTTCTAGTAAGGAACACATGACACATGGATCTTCTGTGTAGCAACCTAATGCACTGTTGCTAGACTGCCAAGCTGTTTGCTCAGTTTTGTTTTAATGAAAGTTATACCCAAGTAGTGGCAGTGTTATATTTATAGCTAATGCAAAGTGCGCTGTTCTTGTGAGGTTTTATTCTAGTCATTGCAT
>NW_008824000.1:648398-667873 GCF_000699105.1 Pygoscelis adeliae
AAATAAACCCATGACTTTGGGTTAGGATCCCCACTGACGTGTGTATCACTAACTCAAGCAGTCAAATATGTGACAGCAACAGCATATTAGGCAGGAGCGACTAAGAGTAAAAACCAGCTGCTTCTTCCTTATTCTTTTTCTCAAACAGCAGAAGCCATATTTCAGGAATATATTCAGATTTATACAATAATATATTTGTCAGACAATTTTTCATTACTATTCCTGAAGGACCTAGCACGTGGCAATTTTTCCTATTACTTGTGCCAATTATTTATGTTTCTTCTAATGGATATTTTTGATGTTTTTAATGTTCTGTTAGATAAAACAGAAAATGTACTGGAGCTGTACTGGAGAAATGTAAAAGCCAAGAATCTTTGAAGCAAAATACTCTCAGGCTTTAAAAGGATGTTTAAGTTGAACTCTATATTTGAGATTATCTTAGGTATGTCTCAGAAGTAGAAATGTTTTAGGTAAAACTACTATGGAATTACATTAAGTATCAATTTGCTGCTGCTGTCAGATGGTCATTTCTGAAGGGGAACACAATAACTGCTCAGTTGATTACAGCAGCACTAAGCAGATCAGGAAGTAAAAGTATATAGATGAAATATATGAATGAATTTTATATTGGAAAGGCATAATTATCTACCCCAAATCTGGCCGGTAACTAGGTACGAATATTGCTAATTTTGTGAAAGTGTCTGGAGATGTTTAATACCAAAATGATGAAGACATTAATTTCCCATCTCATACAGAATATGTCACTTCCAGCAGCACAGCACAAGGTGATTGATGATTACTTGCTAAATAGAAATATTCCTACAAGCTGAATCTCCAGTGTTGCTTCCCATAGGTTCCACAATTACTCTATGAGACAACCACCTAAACTTCCCTATGGAAAAGAAAGATACTTGGGCTGATTGAAAATCAGATATTTAAGAAAGAAGTTAAAAGGTGTCACAAACAATGCTCTTCTCTCTCAACTTCCGTTCTGGCTATCAAGGGAACAAGAAAGTCTAAAATAGCTTTAACTGGGGTCACAGATCACTATAGCAGTGACTGTAGCAGTAGGAATGGATGCTTTAGAAAGACTCTCCCGATATTTTAAAATGAAATTTTCTCTACTGACATATTGCTATAAAAGAGAGGCTTTAGTGAAGGCATAGCACTATATTGAAAACTGTTGCAGGGAGCAGGAACCCAAACACACTAAACCAGGAAAAAGTCTGGAAATAGAAAAAAGTCTCTCTTCTCCCTCAAACACTTTGTTCTGCAGAGTGACTCATATTCTGATTTAATTTTTAAAAGAACCACAAAAAATGGGGAATCTAAGTCCCTTTCTTGGAATAGTTCAGCTTGTCATGAAGTCCAACCTTGTGGCCTCCCAGAGCTTGAGCAGCTCTTGAGGTTATGACTAGTTCCTGATGAGCTGTACCCAGCAAATGCAATCATAGTTCCCTTTCTTCATTTTCTTCTTCTTATTTTGATACTGTCCCTTACAACAGGGTAGAAGCAAACACACTGAATTTTAAGGACACCCTGCTAGAGATGGCAATGTCAGCAGTACGTCATGCATTTTTTAATGATTTTTGCACATTGAACATGCACAGGGAGCTCAGCTGGGGAAGAAACATCTGAAAACAGGATTTTATTTTTTCTTAGCTTTTTTGACAGACAGTGATGGCAAAAAATATTATAGAAAGGTATTACAAAAGTGGTTCGTGACAGATAATTGCTTATACAGACGTGGGAAGTCAGGAATTTCAGAACTCCCAAGGTTTGATGCTCCAGGAAGTTTACTTTCCTGAATTGGAAACTTCTGTGAATGTCATCTCAAGAAAGAACATTCAAGGTCACTAGATTTTCCTTGTCAAAGAATATGAAGCCCTTGGATTGCTGGCAGGAAATGGGAACCCCAAAGCTTTAGGGTTTTCTTATGTCAGAATTCCATGGGGGAATTCAAAGTGTTTCCAAATTCCTCACTCCAAATAAATACAGAGACCTTTGCTAATCCTCCTCCTGCACACTTACATTCACATCTGAATAATCACAACATACTGCTGTTTTGCTTTATTGAGAACTGAGAAAGAGAGAGGGAGGGGGGAGAGAGACAATTGATTAGAGTTTTACTGGGTTATGGGGCAAGGAGAAATGTCTCTTGCTGGTCCTTAGTTATCTATCTGCATACCAAAGTCATCTAAAAGACATGTGCTCTGTATTTTCTAAAGAGCCAATATGTTTAGGTGTCTTTGGGGGTCACTCTTTAAAAACCTCAGTTTCCATTAACCTAGCTCATGTGCTTGCAATTCTCCTCTCAGGCTGCTTTGTAGACCAATAAAAATGTAAACCAGCAAAGGTAGTTATAACTATCTCAAAGCCATTTACTTCTGCACACCACTTCTCTAATTTCTTATTGCTTTATTTGCAAAAGAATTTAGGAAGCCTAAGCTGAGATCTCTCCATCCTTGATTATGGTAAAATTATGTTCTTGTTTTCCTTAAACCCTCTGTGGCTACATAAGCATATATCTTTTCAATGAACACTTAGAGAAGTTCTGCTTCTCTAAGAGATTCTTTCTGTCAGATTTTCTGCCTTTCTTTTCTGTAGGTTATTCTACAATATCCTCATGGTGACAGGAAAAAAAATGATATATTACACTGGCATGTAATCAGCATGATCATTCTCCATCAATATATTATGTCAAATCATCAACATAGTAGCATTACAACAGTATCACTTTGACAATGATTTAAACTAGCATGTCATCAGTGCTACTGTACATCACTTCAGAGATAGAGTATGTTAATGCATCATCAGATTGATGTTGCTGTAACAAGAAGTATTAGCATAATGCAGGGGTGATGTAAGTACAATAGGTAAGCTTTCTGCTGCTGCTGTAATATTATTAGCATAATGCAGGGGTGATGTAAGCATGGCAAGTCCATTTTTCCTCTCAATCATTTTTCTAATTAATTTATCTGTGGAAAGTCCATATGCATTCATTTTGCACATGAAGGTCAGATTGTGCTACTCTGGTGCTTATAACTAATTTAATTAGGACAATCAAGCCTGATATTTGCATTGCTTAAGTGAATGAAAATATTGCTGTTGACTTAAAAGAAACACATTTTCAGTTGAGAAACACTGTCTTGCTCATTATGAGAAACTTTAATGCTGAGAGAAAGTCTAACCTAATACATTGTCTGGAAATTCAGCAGGTGCCTTCTGCTCCTAGTGGTTTTCCTATATTATTACTGTGTTTATGATTTGGTGCAACAGCAAACTGACTATCTGAGTGATCTTGTGTGAATTGCTTCTCACTAAGAAGACCTTCTTTCATATTCTGTCTGTTTTCTTTTTGTTGATTAAAACGTCTGTTTTGATAATTGTTTATCACTAGTTTTAATAAAATACCTAGCACACCAGAATTGTGATGTAGGTTCTATAGCCTTCTAAATAATACTTGATCAGTCTTAACAAAGACTTAATAAAGTGATCCAGAATAGGGGGGGAAAAAAAAATATCCTTATTTGCATGTGTTTTTTTCTCTTTACAGAAGAAAATAATTATGAAGTATTCTTCTAAACTCATCTCAGTAATTTTGCCTGTTACAGCAGCTAAGTTGTTTGTACAGTAGTGAGATGGAGAATTTTTAAGTTGAAGAAAGTAGATGACATACACACAAAAATACCTTTTGGTTTCTTATTGAGAAAAGTATTCTTACCTCATGCTCCTGGGAAAGGGACACAGAAGTGATGCTGCTCCCAAAAGAGATAGTAGGAGAGAGAAATTGAGTTAGCAGAGTACTAAGGTTCTGCCACCAGTCAAGGAGGAGGTAAGGCCAGGGGTTGAAGGGACGGGACTGAAAGAAGTAAGCCTAAGATAGAGGGACAAAAAGAAGCATCTATTGGTCTAAAGAAAGGAGCATAGTGCTAGAAAGGGGAAGGCTGGAAATTGCAGCAGCAATGAGACCAAGAGTGTAAATCAATAGCAGGATCAAAGAAGGGGATTGATGCCAGGTTTTGGCCAGCAACCAAAGAAACAAGAGTTTCTACCTCTCCCACACCTCAGTTTAGACCCCTGAAAATGCTTGACCCCCTTGACCTCCTCATTGCTCTGGGGTGGAAGCCAGGGGCGCTTGGCAGGGCAGAAATGTTCTGGGTTTATTCCTAGCCTGAATACATTGTTGCTGGCTGTATGTTCCTGTCCTTGGGCTGGGAAAGTCGTGACCCATGCCCTCTTCTCGCAGTTGGTGGCTGAGACTGTTACTTAGCTTGAAATGTAAGCCAGCAATACAAAGTGACAATGTGGTGATTTTGAGTAAAGGTGCTAACAAAAAGTAGCCCTGAGGTTTTTTTAGCGTTAAGATAAGGATGGCTGGATTATTTCCAAGCCATAAATAGTTTTTTTCAAGTCATTCAAACCTGCATCAAAACCTCCGTATTGTTTACACCATAGTTCACTACATTCCACAACATTTGCAGAAAATAATTTTGTTTCTTTGTAAGCCCTTTATGCATAAGATTTAATGCCTGACATTTATAAAAGAGATTAAGTAACTTAAACCCATTTGTATAGCACAAGGTAACTCAGTGACAGAGACTCTGGAGAGTTCTGGTACTTCTACAAGGCAGGGGACAGTGTTGAAGAAACATATCTTTGTTCCTAACTAGCACATTTCCATATTGCGTTAAAAAATCCTACCACACAACCACACTCAAAGAGTTCTGCTGTTCACATTTTAGATCTTGCACTGCATCAACATGTCATTAGAATCCTGTTGCCTAATGTCATTAATGTTTAGTTAAATTAGAAGCATTAGGTGCATCAGTCCATACTCGGATATCAATAGTTATAATTCACAAAAATCTAGAGATGGCCTTGTGTGACTTAGGCACCTTTGAAAAGTTTATCCTGAGAGTCATCTTTATGGAAATCATAGCAGAAAATTTAAATTGGATTTATTTGAAATACCAGTAGACAGGATTGAAGTAGTTTTCCGTGGTTCATAAGGAATTTGCTGTACATGGAAGAACTTTCTGCATTCCACTGGCAAGCTCAAAGTCCCTTGTAACTTTTGTCTTTGCTGCTTTGAGATTTAGGATGTGAGAACAGATTCCGTGGAAAGGAATTACAGGGCAAAGGCAGGTAAGGCAGAGGTGCCTGATAAATGTGATTTATAACAGGCCTCCATGACTCAGCACATCAGCTTGTTATGTGATAAATATTACACATGTAGCCCAGTACATCCACCCTCCTCTAGCTGTGCAGAAAATGAATTTTAGAGCAACTTTTCAACAGGCTGGTAGCAGGTCTGCACTGGAAATCAGTTTCCAAGAATCCATTAGCATTCCAAGTCACTGAGCAGAAGGGCAATTCTCAGCCTCCCTGTGAAACACATCACAAGTGATTTAATGTTAACACTAAGAGGCTTTGTTGTGGCTAAGCAGCTCCATGAGTGCTGTGTCACCTACCTCACTACCCCCAAATGATTTAGACAGGGCTCCTCTGTCTGGTCCGTAACCAAGCAGGCCTGCTTGTAATTTGACCTGCTAAATGATTATGCTCAGCCTTCTGTTTTTGCTGCAGACAAGCAAACTGCAGGATTTAGCATTTTACCTCTTGCTCACCCAGTCTTCTCTCTGGGCTCTGACCAGACTTGTCTCAAGTGCCTGGCTCCTGTGACTATAGCAGTGAGATGACAGTAGAATTTACATCTGAAAAGCAGAATTGCCAGTTTGAGGTCATGGGAGACTGTACGTGCATGCAAAGAGTAGCAATACTACCACAGGGGGTATTAATTACTACTTTTTTTTCTATTTTGCTGTAACACTAAAAGAGTTTCAAAAATAATGAAACAATCTTTTATTCCTTGTAGATACAGAGCCTTGCAAATATCTTTCAGGAAGATGATGAGGCATTAAGTATCAACTTTCTATTCTTTCCATCACAGACTGTGACAAAAACTAGAATAACCATTAAATACTAACAGAACTTAGCAGCACCCAAGTCAATAAGAGGTCTGAGCAGCCTTTGTCTAAACAAGGTCTGTATTAGTGGGTGTTCCTTCTCTTCACTCAAGTTTTTCAAAGCTGGTACTCAGAATTTCTCAGAGCACAAAGGCTCAGGAAGACTTCTATTGCAATCTGACAAGCACCATATTCTCCTCTAACAGAAAAAGAGCGGGTGGTGTTAGGATAAGGGCAAGTATTACATAGATGCATATTATATTAGGCATCAAACCCTGGTGATTAGAAGCTGCCTAGAGAAAGGCAGTATGTCAGCTTTTTTTAGGAAAGATAGAAGTTTTAATCAATGTTGTTATAAAAAAGCTTGATAGTGTATCCTAAGAGTGGTGAATGATTAGCTGTTTTAAAACAAATAACATTCAGAGAACTGATCATTCATTCCAGTCATTGGCTGGGAGACCTGCCACCACCCCACCAGCAGCAGACACAGCACGTGGGTTGCAATGCAGACTCACCTCACTCCTAAACTGTATTCCCACAATGACTCCTGGGGCACCCTAATGCTATCCAGTCAGAGATATTTCAGAGTAAATATTCTCTGCTCAAAGACACCATCCATTTGGCTCTTACTGTACCATATACATGTACATGAGGCCAACTTTGTGTGAAAAAAAATAATGGTGGAGTGATAATATAGGTGCCTGTGACAACTCATTTGTTATGCTGTTCCTATCTATAGGAATAGACTATCTAACACAAAGTATGCCTGTGTTAGATAATGTTGCACCCTGTGACTGTACAGTGACTTCAGGTTTGGGTCTCGAAAGGTTTTTTTTTCCCTGGGATGGCGTGTTTTCATATACTCAGGTTACTTGATGGAGTCCCACATTTTCAGAGCTGATTTAACCAATCAGAATTCTTGCAGTGCAAAAGCTGAACTTGATGCTGTGGATAAATTAGGAGTGAATGCTTTAAAGTGAGATATCCAGTCATGGCTTAAAGATGTCTCATGAAAGGAAATTCACCACCCTTGGTATGCTGTTCCTATGGTTAAGTTTCTTATTAACAAAAAGTGAGATTATTGTTCCAGCATCAGCTTTTACATATTAACCATAGAAATTATTTTGTCTGTTAGATTAAACTCATATTTTTCTACATACACAATTAGAGAATGTTTGATTCATTTAACGTTCTTTTCAACAAACTAATTCACTTGAGCTCTTTTAATGTCTTACGATAAATATTCTTTCTCTAACAACTTCCTGATGTTAGAGGGAAAATGTGTGTGTATATTTATATAATAAATATATATAGAAAATATTTAAACATATATCACCAGAGCTGGGGAGACAATGAGCAGTGGAAGGTCAAATAGATAGTCCTATTCTATTTCTTTCCATTCTACACTGTGATTAGTAATGTTAAGTAGCTTGCACAGGATCCATGTCCTTTCTTCTCCTTCTATGACCTTACTCCGTCTTGTCTGAAAGAATGCCATTGATCAATGCATCTGAAATTCCACTTGTCATCTCATAAGAAGAACAGAGGATGCTTTGACATGCAAGCACTTCAGAATGCCTCTTCATTTCAGTTAGCATTCCCAGACAAATCTTAGGTAGAACAAGGAGGATGCAGTAAGCAAACAGACTGTTGAGGTTTCAGTAAGATGGCTCCTTACCTTGCTTAAATGTTGAAATGCAGTATGTCTGCTCTCATTTAAAATGAAAAGTATAGATTTGATTCTTTCTTTACCTTCTAACAATCCTGTAGGGCTCTGGAGGAACAGGTAGCTTCCACACTCTTCATTTAGTAAGGATGATTCTCTGTGTCTGTGTTGATTAATAAAGCTCACATTGACAAGAAAGGCTGCTGTGACACAAAGTGGTTACAGGGGAATTTTTAAAGAACCTTTCTCATATGCCTAATTTCTTAGTTATCATTGTCTTGTCTCCTGCCATTTGCAGCCAATCTGCTGTAGCTAACTCACTCAATGAAAGAGTGCATCTTAATTTGCCAAAAGTAATTAAAATAATTCATCACACTGGAAAATGCATGCAGCCTGCGTACAACTGAAGTACATCCTGTAGGTGTATAGATAATAGAGATTCTATTATCCCTTCAATTATGATTTTGAATTATGTGTATTCACTGTTTGCAGCGTATTCAAAGAAATGTACAGACCCTTTACAAATTTAATATTCAGGCTACTTGAACTTCTGACAAACTTTACTTATGTTGTCCATCTGATGGCATCAGACAAATGAACAATAAAATTGCAACTGGTCAACTGTGGAGCTTTATGAAACACGGTGCTTTTGTTTCCTATTTTACTTCCTTTGATTGTGGTGGAATATTGGGTTTTGTTTGGATTTGTATTTTTGCTCTGCTGACTCACCACCATAACTACTGCAAGTCCATTGATATTCCCTCTAGCCTGTAGCCTACACTCATTGAACCTCATAGGAGTTCTGCTGCTGACAGCAGAAGATGAAGAACTGGTTAGTAAACAAAACTCTGATCCAACAAATTCTTGAACAAAAGCTTACATTCCAATACCTGAGACATACCTCAGAATATGCTTAAATTACTCTGTAATTTAATCAGAGAAATCCTGTAAAATGTAGAAAACCTTGACTGTCATCAACTCCAGTAGGCCCAGTACTATAGAAATAGAGATTCTTAGCTGACCAGGAAGAAGACACTGGTCTTTCTGGGTTATTCCTGGTCTCTCTCAGGTCGCTCCTTCTCATTTGCTTATCAATAAATAGAATTTATATTTTCCAGTTCTTAGGTTGAGTTTTGGGTCACTTCACTCTCTAATCAGAGCTTTTTAGTAGCTATTGACTAGATCAAATACCTACATTACTTCCCTCACGGAAGCTGGTGAACAGCTACGGATACAATAACTGAACAGACCCAATCAATCTTTATTTTACTGCTAGAATTAAAGCAATTAGAGAAAATGGAGAATTGTCATGTGTATACTGTAAACTTATCCCCAGACCTACCATCCCCTGACTGTAACCTGTGGAGATGTAACTTCATTAGAAACCATCAGCAGGTCTCCGTGTGCTGATCTGGTTCCTTGTTCAGTCCTCCTCCCTCTCTTTAAAATTGTAAATCTCCTTTGGGTTACTAATTTTCTGTGTACAGGATTTATTCTATAGCAGGCATACCAAATATTTGTTGATACATGAATCCTTTACTGTCTGGCTTTTTCTTTCCAGTTTCTTTTTCCCTAATGGTCATATTAAATAATGTTTAGTTTGTCTAACTAAGAAATACAAGTCTAAACATGAGTCTGGATTTTTTTGGCTCTTTCATAGGCAAAATGGAAATGATTTCCTGATACTATTAGATAAAAATTAATAACAAAATATTAATTTTTATCTGTCTAGTCTAAGCAAGAATTCCAACACATGACAAAGATAACAGAAAACACCACATTGGTTTTAAAATCTGTTTATTTAATCTTAAGAGCTAGTTTCAGATGTATGAAAGAGCAGAATTTCATAGGAAATATAGCTGGGACAATTTTTCCGCATTATATTTTCTTGTTCTTACCTTCAGAAAGTTTATGTTTTTAAGGTTTTGATATTAAGCTAATACTGGTTTTATAATTAAAGAAGGACAATTACTTAAAATTAATAATACTCTGACTTTTGTAGGAGACTGAGGGAATAGGAGTACTGAAATTTAAATAAATATCACAATTTCTTTCTAAAGGTCCATATAGTTGATTTTTTTCATGCTGAGGCTAAAATTATTTCAAACACTTTTATGTTCTCGATATGGTTTACATCAGAATGAAAATGTATGGCACTAGTATTTTCCACTTAATTAATCAGAGTACAGTTTATTTTACATCTTTGACCATTTAGAAAAACATTGATTTTTGGGTTCATGACTGGATAACCAATTACATCAAGTGAAGGATGTGGAGATGAGACAGCAGAAATATTTCTATTGAACAGAGCCCTAGAAGAATTGGAAACAAGATTTTTAACTCTTGCATGCAAGCTTGCCTATCATAGTAAAAATAAGATGAATATTTAGAAACATAGAAGGGAAAAGGAACAGTTCAGTCCCTTACAATGGCTGGAAATCATACAGTTTATATGTACATTAAAAAAATCTACAGAACATATATATTACATACTGCAGACTGCAAAATGTTTCCTGGTAACCCATAATGAAAATTAAATTTGTAATAAAACCCCAAAGCTTCAATTATAATGGGCTACAGGAAGAGAAAAGGAGACAATAATCAGTCATGTTATGCGTTCAACAATTACAAGGCATTTCTTAAGTAATTAAAATATTTATATGTTATTTTCTCCACTGATTTTGATTGATACTGTACCAAAATCTCTGTCAAATTGGTTTTATGCTGAGATGATGTAACTTCCAGCATGGATGGATAAGAAGGGACTATACTTCGGTGTAGTGCCTGGTTTTTAGCAAGGCTTACTATGCTCCATAGCCTAGAAGAATGTACAGAAATGCAGGTCAAACTTACATCTGTGTTTACATTTTCAAGTGTTATGTTTTAGCCCAACAAGTGTTTAGGCATCTGCTTAAGCTTGTATATGGTATTCATAGAATCATAGAATGGAATCATAGAATAGTGCCTGGTTTTTAGCAAGGCTTACTATGCTCCATAGCCTAGAAGAATGTACAGAAATGCAGGTCAAACTTACATCTGTGTTTACATTTTCAAGTGTTATGTTTTAGCCCAACAAGTGTTTAGGCATCTGCTTAAGCTTGTATATGGTATTCATAGAATCATAGAATGGAATCATAGAATAATTTGGGTTGGAAGGGACCGCTAAAGGTCATCTAGTCCAACCCCCCTGCCATGGGCAGGGACATCTGCAACTAGATCAGCTTGTTCAGAGCCCCGTCCAACCTGACCTGGAATGTTTCCAGGGATGGGGCATCCACCACCTCTCTGGGCAACCTGTGCCAGTGTTTCACCACCCGCAGTGTAAAAAATTCCTTCCTTATATCTAGTCTAAATCTACCCCCCTTCAGTTTAAAACCATTCCCCCTTGTCCTGTCACAACAGGCCCTGCTAAAAAGTTTGCCCCCATCTCTTTTATAAGCCCCCTTGAAGTACTGAGAGGCTGCAATAAGGTCTCCCCGAAGCCTTCTCTTCTCTAGGCTGAACAACCCCAACTCCCTCAGCCTTTCTTCATAGGAAAGGTCTTCCATCCCCCAATTATTTTCGTGGCCCTCTTCTGGACCCCCTCCAACAGGTCTGTGTCTTTCTTATGCTGAGGTCTCCAGAGCTGGACACAGCACTCCAGGTGGGGTCTCACCAGAGCAGAGTAGAGGGGCAGAATCATCTCCCTTGACCTGCTGGCCACACTTCTTGTGATGCAGCCCAGGATACGCTTGGCCCTCTGGGCTGCGAGCGCACATCACTGGCTCATGTCCAGCTTTTCGTCCACCAGTACCCCCAAGTCCTTCTCGGCAGGGCTGCTCTCAATCCCTTCATCCCCCAGCCTGTACTGATACAAGGGGTTGCCCCAACCCAGGTGCAGGTCCTTGCACTTGGCCTTGTTAAACCTCATGAGGTTCACATAGGCCCACTTCTCCAGCTTGTCCAGGTCCCTCTGGATGACATCCTCTGGCTTGTCAACCACACCATTCAGCTTGGTGTCATCTGCAAACTTGCTGAGGGTGCACTCGATCCCACTCTCTATGTAATTGATGAAGATATTAAACAGGACCAGTCCCAATACGGACCCCTGCGGGACGCCACTCGTCACTGACCTCCATCTGGACATTGAGCCGTTGACCACTACCCTCTGGATGTGACCATCTAATCAATTCCTCACCCACTGGACAGTCCACCCATCAAATCTATACCTCTCCAGTTTAGAGAGAAGGCTGTTGTGGGGGACTGTGTCAAAGGCCTTACAGAGGTCCAGATAGATGACATCTGTAGCCCTTCCCACATCCACTGATGTAGTCACTCCATCATAGGAGTAATATTCTGTTCTAATCATAGTCATAGAAGGTAATTATAATCATATTTTTAATCTTATTCATAATTTTTTTCTGTGTTTGTATTAGAAAAATATAAAAGTTTGAATCCCTTTTCTTTGAATGGCTTTTCATATTTGGCATTTTATGGTCACTAGTAATTTAAGTGTACATTTAACTATTCATTGAAAACTGATAGTTTCATTTCACTTATACAAATCTATTTTTGAAAAAAATAAATTATCATGCCTTTAATTAGGAGGTCTTAGTGACAGTGAATATCAGTTTTTATACTGATTTGATGTCTTCTTTATAACAAGTTATCCAATTTTCAAAAAATCAAGGTTGAACACATTTTTTTTTTAGTTGGTTACAGCAATTTAACAGGAGTAAATCCTCACATCGCAGTAGTATACTTTTAATAAAGTCATAGGGTTTGATTAGCTAAAGAAATAACTTCTTCAAAACACATGGAACTGATTTTGTGAAGAGGTATACATGATATTACAAGAGGAAGCAACAGCAATTCCAGAAAAGAAATTAAAAAAATAAATATATGGTTTGAATGCATTGCTTATTCAAATAAGAGCTACAATTGATAAAGTTTAGAATTATTTTTTTCTTTTTAATCTTCATGGAAAAAATGACTTGTAAGATCTGATGCTGTTCAAACCACAAACTAACATCTCTATATTCATATTTCCATAAATCAATAAAGTGCATCAATAAATACACTTATAGAACCTGAGATTGTTTTGTCTCTGCAGGCAGAACTGATAGGGCAAGACAGAAGTGGTGAAGCACTGCTTACAGAAGTCAAACACATCAAAAAGAAAGTTTATCTCTGTGATGCATATAACCCTTTTCGGTTAAGGTTGCACTACCTGTAGTTGCATTGCCATGTCTCAAAAATATACGTCTTATTTTCATGCTTTTGTAACCTTAGTTGCCTAGATATTGATAGACATGACATGCTGCCTGCGTTGATTGCATTGGCAAACGCTCACCTTCTTGAAGGATATTCTCTATGAAGACTAGAAATCATGTTTATCTCACTTATCTATCACTAAGTGTTGGTTCTTTTTTCACAGTTGGTGTGTTACTAAACTTGATTTTGGTTAGCTTTATTCTCGAGTGGTTGCAAAGAATAAATTGCAAGCAGTTAACCTTTCTCCCAAAAGATATCATCTAACAATATTCTTTATGGTTCCATCCAGCCTATTACCTTATTTAAAAGGTGGGCTGCTGGAGAATATCAGTTACGAGACTGGATTGTAAAGTATTTAGCACATTGTTGACACCCAGCTGTCTATCTCCACATAATCTGACCTAACAGTTTGATTTTGAAGGTGAAATCGTGTCAATGAAAATAATTCGCCATTTCTTCCAAAGGCCATACGTAGCTGTAAAAAATAAAAAGTTGAAATGTTGCACATGGAAGATTATTGTAAGAAGATTTCTTTCATAAAAATACAATAATTGTACTGTTTATCTTAGGAAATTACACAAGAAGTATAATTGCAAATAGGAAAAAAAACCCAAACAAAACACAAAACCCAATAAGGGCTTAATTGATACTGAACCAAAAATCTCTTTCAAATTTATTTTATGCTGAAATGGTGTAACATCCATTACAGTATGATTCTGCAAATTATTTTACATTATTTTTTTAGTAACTGATATCAGCATGAGTGTCAGAGAAACATGGTTATCATTTGTTGAACTTTATAGTGCTGCACATTGAAGAGAAAACTACTATCTGATCTGTGGTAAATAATTTCTAGAAGCATTAAATTTTGTCTTGTTACTCTGCTCTTATCATTGCATTTGTGATGAGCAGTGATTTCTGATAATATAAATGAAGACTTTTAAATCCAAAGAAAGTGAAGTAGAAATTTTTAATATCTAACCTCCAGCATATTTACTGTTTTGTGGACATCTTCTACTATGATTAACATTTTGCTGGCTAATAAAAATATTAGCTGTTTCAAACAGACAGTTACTAGTTGTGGAGACTATTGGAAGATAATCTTCCACTCACACGGGTAAAGCCTTTGTTCTGACCTTATAAGTTATATATTTGACACAGATAATAGTCTTTAGGGTCCACGCAGGAGTCTGGTTGGCTTGAATATTTATTTCCCTTGTAACTCAATTGAGCAAAAGGCTCCACCGAAAAAAAGATAAATTCTTCTGCCAGTCACTGCACAGAGTACTTTTACTGTGCCACACATGGACTCATTAATTAATGACATTTTTTAAAGTGTCCTTTAGTCCTCTGCTGTGACAGTTATCCTGTTGAGTTATGGTTTTCAGGTATCAGGGAATGACAACTGGAGGCCTCTGCCAGGAAGTGAGTCTACAGTCTTGAAAACTAGTGAAGTTTCCCTGCACAGGCACATTGTCTGGAAAAGCTGTTAATAATTTATCAGTTGTGAAGTGGAATGAAAGCATATTTATTATCCTTAATATGATTCTGTCATTTTTTTTCCTCAATATTTGCACAATACTCTGCAGCTACAAAGGGATTGTTAGGAGATTGGCTTTCTGTCATTACTGCTTTGTCTGTGCCCACAATCAGTCATCAGATAGTTGACTCAGGAGCTCACTTGTTCAGTCAGGCAAGTTTGTCTTTGTTGCCTCTGATGCTTCTACAGGATGGTGAAATCATAAACCTATCATTTGAGATAAGGACTTGAAAAATATAGTTTTGTTACCTTTCAGATATTTCAGCTCCAAGTGATCCCATTAATCTCCTTGGACTAAAAGACAGCATATGTTAAAGCAGTTTTGTTTGATTGGATAGTCTCTTGAGTAGTGGGCTCTGAGATAGATATAGGTCAGATACTCCAGGTAAACTAGCAAAGCTCTGAAACACTATTGCACTAGTCAGACTCATCCAAGTTACTGGTGATTTATAAGCACTAATGAACCAAGCCTTTAGTAAAGGTGCTGTTGTGGTACTTCAGGTCTGATCCATGAGGGACTTTCCTTCTTCAGGAAAGGATTTAGAAAGTGCACCTAAAATGTATTTCTCTTTTGTGTAAATCTTAAAGCTCTAAGACAAGAGAGTATGGTAATTTACGGCTCTGTTCTGTAATTCTTTACATAGTAGATGGGATTTACAGCAAATCTTAGAACTGAGCATGGACTTAGATTTAGAAAGCCAAATATAGCTGTGCTGCTGTCTGGAGCATCACCAAGCACAAAGTTAAGGTCCTGACTCTAGAATTTGAGCTGTTACTCACTAATGTATTGTTCCCTCTGCTGATTCTACCTATGGTGATAAATGATTCATAACATCACAAGTTCGTGCTGTGCTCTGTCTGCAAGGATTTTGGCAGAGGCACTTTTTGAAGTATGCAGTAAAGTATACCTCTCCCCACTTCCCACTTCATGATAGATGGAAAGGGAAGATTTTTTTTTTTACTTCTTTAATGTACTATTAATCTTAAAAAAATGTTTCTTCTGTTTTAGGTCTGTTATCCAGTTCCACACAGAATTCTTTTTAACAGATATTTTCATTGTATATGATAGTTTTGCACTTGGTAAATAGACAATCTTCAAACAACTCCCAGAAGGGAGAAATTTATTATTTCAGAGTGTATCAAATACAGATGATTTAAAGAATGCTTTTTGGGATCCTTTCTGTAGAAGAGTCTGCCAAAAGAGCATCACAGTATCATGAAGCACTGGTGACACTACAGTTAGTGTCAGTGGCACTCGGTTATACCCATTGTGATGAAAATCACAAAGGGGATACAACAGTTATTTTACCACCTCTGCTGAGATGAAATTTGAGGTTCCTTGCTTTAGAGGCAATCTGCTTTCCCCTCCACTTTGTTATGGGTGTCCCAATATCTGACTCACTTTGTCACCCCAGTGAGCAGACCTGGGGTGCACAAGAAGCTGGGAGGGGACACAGCCAGGGCAGCTGACCTGAGATGACCAAAGGGATATGCCTTACCATATGACGTTGTGCTCACCAATAAAAGCTGTGGGAAAGGAAGAGAAAGGAGGGATGTTCATGGTTATGGTGTTTGTCTTCCCAAGTAACCATTACGCACGATGTGGCCCTGCTTTCCAGGAAGTGGTGAAATATCTGCCTGATGACGGGAAGTAGTGAATGAATTCCTTACTTTGCTTTGCTTGTGTGTGCAGCTTTTGCTTTACCTATTAAACTGTCTTTATCTCAACCCATGAGTTTTCAGCTTTTGCTCTTCTGACTCTCCCTCTCACCCCACTCTAGAGGGAGTGAGCCAGCAGCTGGGTAGGGGCTTAGCTGCTGGTCAGGGTCAGCTCACCACGTGAGGGTTTTGTTTGTTTGTTTATTTGTTTTTTAATTCATTTGCAGAAGGTACTCAACAAAGTTTTAAGTAATTGGTTTTTTTCCTTTCAGCTTCAAGTAATGAAAATACTTATTCTAACGCAGCATCACTACAAACCTTTCTGATGTTAGCACTCAGCCAGGTACTGCATAGAACACACTGAGAGGTTCAGCCACTCTCAGGTATTGATTCACAGGTGACAACACACTGAATTACAGAAACAACAGATCAAACACAATCAGCGGATCAGCTGTAGTTTGTGCAACATTCCTCTTGCTTCTTGTAATGCTGTTTCATACAAGGTTTTATGAGAGATCTGCAGATAAATCCTTTGACTTATTAATAATATATAAAGTGATTTTTACTGAGAGTGTCCCTGGGAGTGATTGACGTAGACATGAAAGAAAGTGGTCTTCTATAATAATTTTAAGCAGACTTTATTATTTTACTTTAAACATAATGCAGTATTTTATTTAGGTCCTATATTAGGATATCACACACAATCCAAGTAAAATTTCCTCCATCTGTTTGAGACCCATTACACTTATGACAATTTCCAGAAAAGAAAATCTTTATCTATATGCATACTGTAAATTGTTTAGCTTTATATAAAAATACCTTTTTTTCTTTTTGCCCAAGACTGGAAGTATTCTTCCCTAACTGACAAACTTGTCACTAGTACTTGACTAATTCATATATAAAAACATGTTTTTACACAGTCATACTTTATGCTAGCCTTACAACTTTCAGTTAACTTAGCCTTAATGAAGACTGGAAAGAGAAGAAATCAACACATAAAAGACAGTGTTACATGTTGAACTACAGTCTGACTGCCCTACTCTGTGAAGCAAGAACTTTGATTTTCTAAGTCTCCACAGTGAATTACACCTGCTTTTTCCATAATTGCACATGAAAAAAAGCCCAAAAAACCCCCAAACCCCTCACATCAGAGCAGTGATGTGACATGTGACATGACTGTTTTCATGACATTGTGTTCATGATTCAGAGGAGAGGGAGAATCTAGCAAAACTGGTTTTGTATCCAGATTAAGTAATTGTACCCAGATTAAGTAATGTTTCTAGCTTGGGCTCCTAACTGCTACTTCGCTTCAGTGACTATGCAGAATATATAGGCTCAGCACTTCAGCACCTGTGTTAGGCATCTGAAGTTAACATTAATACCTTTTTGAACCCATTTACATTCTTGCTGGAAATGCATTCCTTGAGTATGTCTCCCAACTGTTATCTCCCTCTGCTGTCATATCACTTTCATATTTTAGCTTTCAAAGGAGCACTATACAAAAAGTGGTATTTCATAGCCAGTAGACAAATTGAAATGACTTCTAGCAGTCATGCAAAAAATCACAGTAAATTCTGGACTTTAAGGAGTAATTTCTGAGCTGTCTGTTGTTGATCTCATTTGATCTTTCTAAAATCCATGGCTGGTTTGTGGTATAGCCAGGAAGAAGAGAGGCGATAGATAGGTGCAATCCTTCTGGATATTCACAGAAGTTGATACCAGAATAGTGGTACCCTTGTTTCTTTAACACAAAAACACATAGGGGGAATATCACCTATTTTGCTTTGTCTCTTATTTATGTTGTGATATGTACATCTGCTTGGAACAGCTTCTGTTCCATTATGCACTCATAGGACAACTCTGGATTGCTAGCTATATGATTACCAAGGTTTAACAGTTGTCACTTCTATCTTAAAGGTCTTGGGTGTCTACTGCATGCCTTTGACATTCTGCTTTGAGCAATCCTGACTGAGAAATTCCTGACGCATCATGATAGCATGCAAACCATGGAAGATAACACATCACTCTCTGTGATGATTAGCAGGAGTAGATACAAGTTGTTTTACAAAGTACAAACAAAAAGATAGGAATGATCAAAAAGATTAGTTTAATTTTAGGAGAAATATAGCATTTGGTGTTATAATTCACTAGAAACTGAATCCTTGTCATGGTGAAGGTCTAAATAAATGAGTTTCATATGTGATTTGTACTTTCTGTGGCACAACGAGCTGTCTATTCAATGTGATAACCAGTCTGTTATTGATAAATATTTCACGTTGCATCCTCTTCCTGTCCCAGAGCATGTCATTTCTCTTCAGAGAAATCTTTCCTCAAATTCAAATTCCACTGCTGCCTCCCTGCAACTAAGAGCTCAGAAGAGTTAATCAGCAAGTTACATTCAATTAATTGTGTTTTTCAGGTGTTGTGGTTTTGGGGTTATTTCACTTTCACTTGTCTCAGTGCAGGTCATTCAATTGAAATTGCTTGGACATTCTTTATCATGTCATTTCTACTACTGTGTGCAGACCGTCATAACTATACCTTCAGTAGGAGGACTTTGAAGGCAACTTCTCAATGAAGTTTATGGCAATAAGAAACTTTCAGTCTGCTTTGGACTTTGATTGGACTTTGTAATCTCATAGCTTAAAGACTGATTTTCTTACTGCCTAGCTGTATTTTTTTAATCAAAAGTATTGTGAAACAAGAAAGCTAAAAAGTGTGGAGTTTGCAGCTACCATATGTGTTGTGTTTAAAATTTTAAAATATATCATCTGCATAAAATGTGATTTTGATTGGATTTGCATTTTTATTGTGTCCTTTTTAGTACTGACTCTGACAAAAAAAAATCTTAATTTGAAAATAATTAGATTGTTTATCAACATTGAAAAGATTAAAACTTTATGACTTTTACGTTTTGAAAGATATGATTTACTGCAGTGTTGTCTTTTTTGTTAGAATTCCAGATCAGTTCGTCAATCAACAGTCTATTTATTTTCTAATTAAGTCTATTGATCCACTGGGCATTTAGTGAGGTAGCGTCAGAATATCCCAGATGGGTAAGGAAAAAAATATAGACCCCCCTAGGCAGGATCCAGGCAGCAAATGTTGAAAATTTGAATAATTTCAATATAGTTACACTTTATCTTTTAAGTATCCATGGTACAGTATCGGCTTCATTTCATGGAGACAACTAGCAATTACAGTAACTTTTCTGAGAGTTTTTTTTATGGAGAAAATATAGAATGGCAGTGTGACTACCTTCTTCTATGATGTTTCCTCCTTCATTACAGTAACTTTTCAGTATTTTGAACAGCCTTGGGTAGTTAAGATACTTGGTACTTCTTTGGAATATTGTTTTGGTTTTGTCTAAGGTTAATAAGCAATTTAA
>NW_008824000.1:673282-682509 GCF_000699105.1 Pygoscelis adeliae
TCACTTGTTTTGTGTATTATTATTATTATATTATTATTATAATTTTATTTCCATTATTAAACTGGTTTTATCTCAACCCACGAGTTTTTCTCGCTTGTGCTCTTCCAATTCTCTCCCCCATCCCACCCAGGGGGGCGGGAAGTGAGCGAGCAGCTGCGTGGTGCTCAGTTGCCGACTGAGGTTAAACCACGACAATCAGCAGTCTTTACCTTTCCCAGATGGGTAAGGAAAAATATATAGACCCCCTTAGGCAGGATCCAGGGAGCAAATGTTGAAAATTTGAATAATTTCAATATAGTTACACTTTCTCTTTTAAAACTCCAAGCCTTTTTCACACGTTGCCTTCTTTATACAGTGGATACTGAAGAGGAAAAGAAAAAATAGGAGTCCTTCTACCTGTTTGTTTCACTGTTTTGCATTGTTTTTTCAGTGTTTTCTGCACTGAACTACAGGCTTTTATCAGTGTTGACTATGATAACACCTTGTCTAAATTCCTCGTTCAAGACAATTTTCAGAAGTGACGTTTGCAGAAGTTGCAATTCTTGCTTATCAGTCTTCATGTTAATCTGGTCTTTATTAAAAAAGAAAACTAAAACAGAGGGCACAGTTGTTGAGTAGTTTATAAAGTGATACAAGGTGACTTATCTATATTAATTCTACATGTTCCTAAAAAATGCCTGGAACACTTATCTGAATATATCGTGCAGAATATAAGAATTACAGTTTCATATATTTCATAATGGAATATATCTCATAATAAAAGCATCTTTTCAAAGCTATAGATACTTTTTAATACTCCCATTGTAAAAGCCAAACAAACATAACAACAACAAAAAAATTATTGAACCACTAACGTAACCTTGTGTATTTGAAAATTTTAAGCATATCAGTTGTGTGTTTATTTTGGAAGACTGAGTTTATGGTGCCTAAACCATAGAAGGTTTTAGGACTTTCAAACACATAAGTGCATGCTCCTCCATCCAGCTCTCCTTCTTTCTTCTCCCCTTTTGGCATTTTTAAAAAAAAAATTATTAAAAAATCTATAATATTTTGTAACAAATCTTACCTGTGCATGTACTTACAAAGAAGTATAATCACTGCAGAAAGTCAAAATCCTCCAGCAAAACCACCAAATCCCAGCACCAATGCCTCTGCCTCTGAACTGTAAGAAAAGTAGAACATTTCTCCCAAAAGTACTTAAATCTTCTTGGGGGGAGGGAAAAAAAAAAGAAAAAGAAAAAGAGAAAGGTATAGAAAGAAATTGACAAATATATCGGGCTGGCACATTCAAGTGTATAAGTAGGCTGAATACATTCAACCTACTTCCTTTCTAAAATTATAGCTTTTATAAAAGGACTTCATACACAAAAGTGTATCTTTATCATGTAAGTTAGATATTTAAATTAAAAATGTAGACATAAAATAAGTTAAGACTTGGGTTCTACAAACATTGTTTCCATACACAGACATTGTTGTTCTACAAGCAGTTATTTTCTACAGGATTTATCTCTGAGCAAAGAGTTAAAGAGAAAGGACTCTAAATATTTATGAAGTACTGAAATCAGTTGTCTCTTGTTCCTTTTGCCTTAATTTCATTTTGTTTGTTTTCAGAAATATTGGATTTCCAGATGTCTGGCTTCTGCTGCTTAATTTTTCTTTATTAGAAAAGTTTTAATTAAGATTTATAAAAACATATTCTGGAGAATGAGACATGAATACATTCAGTGAGAAGAAAGCGATTTGCTTTAAATATGGTATAAATATCAACTTCTGTCAGTTACAGTGGTTACTTAAATTAAGCTTAATATGTAACTTTCATTAAATCCTTGCGAGAGAATCTATAAACTAGAGTTTATACACAGGAGATTAAAGACAGGCTTCTCAATTTGCTAGCTCTTAATTTCATAGGAGTGCTTGTGTTTTGTTCATTACTGTATTACTGAATGAAGTTTAAAACCTACTGAGACAAGCTTTTAGCTGCCATTATATTTGATTCTTTGCTTGATGAGGTCATATCTGATCAGCTAATATGCCGTTTCTTAGCTCTGCCAATTTAAATGTAGTACATGCTGATTGTGATACCTTTGACATGCTCGGCAGACAAGGATGCAAACATTTCATAGAACTGTTTCTGTCTCACGGTTCCCACCTCACACTGAAAGAATCTCAGTGCTATTCCTATTAAAAATCAGTTGGAATTAATGTCAGTATGGTTGGTTTGAGCGTCAAAGAGTAAAAATCTGGAACGCACATCTGAGAACATGAGATTCCCAAATGTTTTTACTTTTTCTGTGGCTTGTTTTCTACAAGAGACCAGGTACTAAGATGGAAATCTATGAGAATTGGTGTAAAACATAGTATTTTAATATTTGTTCTCTAATTATGCATTGTTTATAAAATTAAGCCTTTAAAACAGAAAAACATGGGGAAATTTTTGGTGTGGAAAGGTTTTTTCACCAGTCTGAGGGTTTTTCTAGGATTTCATAACTCTGTTTTTAATCTTAATGAATTCTATTAGACTTGCAACTGCAATATCATATCATATTTAATGCTTTTTCTGTACAATGGTGTAGTTCCACCCCTTACCTTCATTGCCAAAATAAATAGATTTTAAGGTTAGTACAGGAATATTAAATCAATCTAGGTATATGCAAGATCAAAATGGAGTAGATAAATCTGTGTTATCAAAATGGAGTAGATAAATCTGTGTTATCCATGATGATTATCTGTTTGTTATTCTGCCTTCCAATTTGACAACTTCATCTTCTTCACTTTTGTGTGTGTATATATATATAATTATACATGTATAGTATGCACAGACACATATAGATCCATTATATTAAAATTTTTATATTGGAAAGGAACAATGTTAGAAACTTTTTGCAGAGTAACTACATTCACATAAAAATGTTATCATTCCTGTTAAAAAAATATATGGTAGAAAGCAGCAAATGCAGTTTTTCCTTGGAATTTCATACTTGTTTTCAACAAGTGAAACAATGTGTTAGTATGCAATCTGGCCCTTTCCACCACTTCCAAATACTGGCATAATATTTCTGGTGGTTGTTTGTTTTTTTTTGTTTTTTGTTTTTTTTTTAATGTTTTGTGTATGTGCCTGCACCCAGTGATTTATTATCTAACTTGCAATCTTCAAGAAATTTTCTTATCAAGAAAGAAACATTAGAAGATGCACTCAAAACACTTAACAGAGAATTTTAAAATCTAAAATAATTAAATGTCATATAAGAAAAGAAAGAACAAAGGTACATTGTCTTAAAGCCAAGGACCATTTGTCTGAGAAAACAACTTGGCAAAAATAGTTATAATTTGTCCCCATCTCTCTTTCTTACACGTGAGGTTTTTTTCCATCCATGGTAAGAGAAAATGGCAGACCATTAATTCTTTAAATTGGAGCCAAGCTGCAATGCCCCTAATGATATTGAATCATGACGTATGTCATAAATAGTCCCATAAAATCCCATAGTGCCATGAAGGCACCTGAATACTTGGTGAATGGAAAAGACTTTAGTGTTGGGAAGACAAGCAGGCTCACACAGTTTATAGGACATATTAAATAATTTACTTGTTTGTGTCCATTTTTGCACAGATTATCATTAAGCAGATTTTTTT
Source organism: Pygoscelis adeliae (assembly GCF_000699105.1). Taxonomy (NCBI): domain Eukaryota; kingdom Metazoa; phylum Chordata; class Aves; order Sphenisciformes; family Spheniscidae; genus Pygoscelis; species Pygoscelis adeliae. The sequence goes on from NW_008824000.1 coordinate 676,913, forward strand.
TTTGTTTGATCCATTGCCTTCTATCCTATTAAGCTTGCAGAAAGTGTTAGAGAAAAATGTATTTATAACTCTTTTTTTTTTTTTTTTTTTTTTTTTTGTAACTTGGAAACACATGGTGATCATTCGTTAAGGTCTTTTGCAGATAAAGGAGCTAAACCTTAACTTTGTCTTTTGATAAAAACCTTCTTTGAGAAGCTTTCTATTCTGAAATGAAGAATACAGAGAAGGGAAAAATTATTGCAACAGCATGGTGTTTGTATATTTGGGCCTGCTGATGCTTGAACTCAGTACAAAATAATATCTGATCTAGTGGCACCTCCCAGAATTTCTAGTTGTAGAACGACAGGAGCCCAAAAATACGTCTCCTATCACAGAGAGAGAAGGACTTTATATGATTAGAGATGAAGGGATTAAAATATTTTTTCTGTCTTGCGTATCATTACATCCTTCTGAACTCAGCTGTCCAGCTCTAGATTTCACAGCCCATACTCAGTTTCTTAGCCATTCACACCAGGAATTTAGCCAGAGCTTGCCTAACATCCCTTGCTTAAATACGTAGATTCATCTTCTAGAGAAGGAAAATCTTCTGTCTAGCACTATGGTGATTATATGAGAAAATATTCAGTGATAGTTTCTTTTAAAAATGCAACACTTTCATTGCACTATGTCATGCTATGATTTTGAAATGTTTTCTGCATTTTATCTATGCTCTTGGAAACCAAGACAAGGTATGGGCACACTAGAGTTTCACTTTGGTAAAGAATTGGGGTTCAAAAAGGAATTTTATCCAGATTTGAGAACTGAGGAGTATTCCCTAATGTTGACCTATTTATAATACTTCATGGTTCATGGAGCTCCTTGCTCCTTCCCTAGGTTCTTTGTCTCTAAGTGTCTGACACTTTTGTCTCTGTAAACCAATTAACTTAGCTTACAATAGAATATAGAGGATCAGAGAAAGTGCATAGTGTTTTTGTTCCCTATGGGTACAAAAAAGCAGAAGGTATTTGTGATCTAGCCCATCTGTAACCAGAAATTTGTGAAACTTTCATGTTATTCTTGTAAATGTATTTATTGTTTAAATAGAAGTAATTATTTTTCTTCTCCTGCTGGAAGCTTCAAATTGAGCCAAACGCCTTTAGCATTCTTCTAGCACATTTTAGAATAGTGCACGTATGTTCAGTTGTTTTTATAGAAGAGATGGCAGGTAGTAACAGTCAGTTGCTTAAATATGTAGATTCAGCTTCTAGAGAAAGAAAGCCTATCTAGCAGTATGTTGATTAAATGAGCAAATATTCAATGAAAGCTGTTTTTAAAAATGCAGCATGTTTATTCCACTGTATCATGCTATGATGTTGAAGTGGTTTTTTCCGTTGTTTGGTTGACATTCTGTTGTCTCTAGAACTGTAAAAGTGATCACAATGGACCTTTCCTTTCTACTGAGTTTTGTGGAAATCACACTTGAATACAAGAGGACAGAATGCTTCAATGAGTTATGCAAAATATGCTATACAGCTGAATATGTTTTTTCCTCACTGCAGGGATAATTAGTGGACTAAAAACATTCTACGTTTAATAACGAATAAGTTAGATTCTATAGAAGGACCTAAATGCTTTACATAGCTCTGAGAAAGACCTGCAAATGCTTCCCTGCTGAGCCTGGAGCATTTCCCCAGCTCTGCTTTGACTTCAAGCTGGGAGAAAAGCTGTGTTTTCATTAAGAGCTCTTCTCATACCTGCTTTAAAACAAACGTTTTAAGTAATGTATGCAAAAATTTACAATTTCAGTAGGAATGTCACCCATCCCACAAAAATACCTTATTCCTACCTCTTCAGAGTTCATTCTTTTTCAATATAAACCGAATCACTTGCTCAGTTCAAACTTTTAATACTTTGGACATGAAGTATTTTGTGAAGTAACTGCTAAAACCTACCTGCTAAGCTTGAGCAACATCAGCAACACCTGTGCAGACTGTCCATTGGAAAAGACAGGATGGATCTGGTTTGAAATTTTAGAGCAGACACCCAATCATAGGTAAATAATTGAAAGACTTGCAATCTTGACAGGAGGAAAGTATAAAGTCTCTTGGAGAGACAGGTAACTTTAAAGGTCAGTCTTAGTCATTATCAGGTGAGCACTGATTTTATTGAATCCATTGGTTTTAGGATTTTATCTTAATTAAGGTGCCTAATTCTCCCCATATATCGTATAAAGTGACGACAGTGAAATGGTAGCTGAGCATGTCTGACTTTTTCTTACCTCTCTTCTTAACTTCTCAAGAGAGACATTTAAACTGTGTTAAAATCCACAGGATCTTTAAATTTATTTAAGCAAAACTAAGATTTTATTGGTTAGATAAGCATTTTTTTTCTTTTTTTAGTCTTTCCTTTCCTTGATTTTATAAGGTTTACCTTTTTGAATATTTTTAGGTTTGATACCTTTCAGCATAGGGACATTTTGCCTTTTGAAGGTTTTTGTTGATTTTAATAAGGAAGTCTTCTGTGCTTAAAACTTGTATTTTTTTCCACATTGCAGTTATATAAGAGATATGACCTCCTAATTTTCATTACTTATCTAGTTCATATCCATCAATTGCCTTGACTACAAAGCTGCTTCTGATATTACTTCCTACTTCTCTTCAGTTTATCAAAGGAATAAACTGCCCAATTTCTTGTCTATTTAAGATATGCATAAAAAGCTTAAAAAAAAAAAGCAGCTGTTAGAATTTTTATTTAATTCTTCTGGTATGAATTAAAATTATTAACTTCCATGTTTATTTCCCAGTATATACTACCAGTAATGTTGCCCCAGAGTTTTTTCCTTTATGTATCCACTGCCTATGTGAAAATTGGTTCTTCTATTCTTTTTTGTGTCTTTGGAAAGCAAATTTGATATGTCATAGACAAGAACTACTTTTCTTCAGGACAGTTAGTTTTCTTCAGCTTTGTTACAGTTCCTACGGTTCAATAACAGCAAATTTCACAATCAGGGCTTTTTTAGCCCACTGTGCAAATTTGACTTTGCAGATCATTTTCACTTCTCCAAAGTTGGTAAAAGTCATTGTTTCTTGTCCAAAAGTCTTCAAATACTTACTAGATTGCATAAAACTTCAAAGTCTCTCTAGACAGACAGCCTCAAAGATGTAAAGGTTACTATCTCCCATGATAGTTTCCCAGTAAACATAAGTCATTTTTAAAAGACTGCAGAAATTACAGTTCAGACTCTCTGGGGGCTTTTCTGGCAAGGGAAATGATGATTTGGGTTTTTTTCCATAGTCTTGATTATTTAAAATACTACTGAAATCAGCCATATCTCTTCAGGTTTCTTCAACTGAAAGACCCAATTTAACTAGTTTTAAATTAAATCTCTTGAGAATTATATTCTCTCCTTCCATCCTTACCATTCATTTAAGATATGTCCCATCTGTAATTTTACCTTCATAGCAAATGGAGACAAAAATTATTCCCTTCACAGGAAATTAAATTTCATGTCTTTGGAAGACTTTACAGACCATAAGAGATCCTGGACTAATATTAAAAAAAAAAACCACAAACTCCTTCCCTTGCCCTCCTGTTTATTTCTGTTGCAGAAAGAATGTTGGCACTTTGAATGCTATATAACTGTGGGCTATTAAAAAACTACAGGTAAATTTCCCATGTCTTCCATCACAGCTTGTCTGTTTCTTTGTTTTACTTTACTCTTCCCTCTTCCTTCTTCATTCTTTTCTGTTCATTATTTAGGCTACTTCATTAATTCTAAAGACTAAATTACTTTTAAATTTTTCTTTTTTTTTGTTAAAGTGATTGATATTAGTTGTTATGCATTCCATATGGAAAGTGCAAATGGTTCCAAAATGAACAGAAATTTTATACATATATAGGTATGACAATTTACTCGTACATAACAGATAAAAAGATTAAGGTAAAGGCCCTGTGTAACTGTCAGCTCCTGCTTCTCTCAGGCATTCATTACAGACAACCGAGAAGGTAATGACTGGAAGCTTCTGTAGAAGTAAAGAACTGTTATTTAGCTGATTAGTTTGTCATTTTCCTTTGAATTGGTTAAATTTCTGCCATGGAAGAGTTTGTTGTCATGCATGTAAAAACAAAAGGGTTATGTGTATGGAATGGTGGATAGACTGACTGCAAGGGATGGTTCTCATCACTGGGATATCAAAATTTCCTTTCTGATCTCTTTTGCTCTGTTATGTATTGACTTCATCCTGTTTACTTAGCAAAAACTATATCCCAGCCGAAACCAGGACAGGCAATAAGGGATAGATGCAAATGTAGGAGTACAGAAATACAGGAATCACATTTTCTACAGAAAATACTGGGATTTTATGGCCTACCCAGTGCTCTATAAAGGGATTCTACTGTTTGTTCAGAAATTTGATTCAGTATTTTTACATTTCTGTCACAGGTCCCTCATCAGTTTGTCATCACTGAAACACACCACGTTTCTCTAGTTGTCTCAAAGGAGATTGCTGTGGTTAGGCAGCTAAACACCACACAGCCTTTCGCTCACTGACCCCCTCCTCCCAGTGGGATGGGGGAAAGAACTGGGGGGGGGGAGGGAAGTAAAATTCATGGGTTGAAATAAAGACAGTTTAATAGGACAGAAAAGGAAGGGAAAATAATAATAATGATAAAAGAATATACAAAATAAGTGATGCGTAATGCAATTGCTCACCACCCTCTGACAAATGCCTAGACAGTTCCTGAGCAGTGGTTGTCTCCCCCCAGCCAACTCTCCCCAGTTTATGTACTGAGCATGACATCATATGGTATGGAATATCCCTTTGGCCAGTTTGGGTCAGCTGTCCTGGCTGTGCCCCCTCCCAGCTTCTCGCTGGCAGGGCATGAGAAGCTGAAAAGTCCTTGACTAGTGTAAGCACTACCTAGCAACAACTAAAACATTGGTGTGTTATCAACATTATTCTCCTCCTAAATCCAAAACACAGCACTGTACCAGCTACTAGGAAGAAAATTAACTCCATCCCAGCTGAAACCAGGACAGAGATCTATTTCTGAAATGGTGCAGTTTTGTTTTCCTGCCATGGACATCACTTCTGCTGGCTAGTATGTACATGGGGGGGTGAAGTCATTCACCTCTTTCTGTCTTCCCACAGACCTCTTGTGGAAGCATCTAAATAACAACACTGCTTCCTCTATGACCTCCAAGCAAAAGTTCTCAGAAATCCTGAAAGTCTACAATGGTATAAATTTCAAAGGAGTAATAATTACAAGAGAGGGCTTCCTTTTGCTTTCACTGCTTGCTGTACTGTTATACTGCTGATCATTTTACTCTGCTGTGCCTGGGATCATTTTGATAACAGTAATGGCAATGCACCTGGCCAGGCTGATGGCCAGGGCATCGCTGCTGTTTCTGTGCTGCTGTACTGGACAGGCTGGAGCTCCAGTATGAACTCGAGTTGAAGGGACTGTGACCTGTGGATGAGTCCAGGTGGGAGCAGGACACCCTGAAGCATCTGTGGCCGTGGATAAGTCCATGCCAGAGCAGGTACATCTCGAAGTGTCTGTGGCCATGGTTGTATCTGTGCCACAGCAGGTATACCTCTGAAGGGATTGTGGCCCAA
>NW_008824000.1:683117-683829 GCF_000699105.1 Pygoscelis adeliae
TTTGAGTTACATGTTACAGGAATTACTATAGCAGGAACCACCCGAACCAGTGGAGGACAAGCCTTACAAGAAGCAGTGCAAGTGCAGCAGTGACCCAACCTGAGCTGGCTTTGGTGCCCAGTAACTCCATGCAACACACCACCTCTCCTGTCCTGAGTGACCACCAAAACAGATGGAGCCCAAAGTCATGGACTCAGTGGACATTTTGTGGGCATTTTGTGGACATTTTACAGGGGTGGTCCATAGACTAGGGGAATGATATCTGTGTATTATATCAAAGGATGGGAAGGGTGGTGGTGGTTAATGAGAATGTATTGGATAGTGTGGGACCCGAGCATGATGTAAATGGTATGGAATAAGCGGTGGAGAATGTGCTGGTTTTAGCTGGGATAGAGTTAGTTTTCTTCCTAGTAGCTAGTACGGGGCTACGTTTTGGATTTGTGCTGAAAACAGTGTTGATAATACAGAGACGTTTTTGTGACCTGGTTTCGGCAGGGATAGAGTTAATTTCCTTCCTAGTAGCTGGTACAGTGCTGTGTTTTGGATTTAGGGTGAGAACAATGTTGATAACACACCAATGTTTTAGTTGTTGCTAGGTAGTTCTTACACTAGCCAAGGACTTTTCAACTTCCCATGCTCTACCGACTGAGAAGGGTGGAGGTGCACAAGAAGCTGGGGGGGGGCACAGCCAGTAGAGCTGCCCAAACCTCGG
>NW_008824000.1:684087-686886 GCF_000699105.1 Pygoscelis adeliae
GGGCACAGCCAGGACAGCTGACCCAAAATGGCCAAAGGGATATTCCATACCATGTGATGTCATGCTCAGTATATCAAGCTGGGGGAAGAAGTGTCTTCTAAAAGAGTGGCTTGATTTTCTAGCAAACTGAGCATATAGGCACAGAGCTGAAAGCCTGTTGCAGTCATGCAGAATCTTCTGAAATGAAGTCACTTATGTAGCTTCCTAAATAATGACATAAAAGCCTCTTTTGCTCTCCTACCTTCAAAGTATTTAGTTTGTCATTTTCTCAGTGCAGTAGGCTGCATTCTACTCTGTGACATACAAGTGTTTTAGCCTGGTTCAAACTAGGAGAAAATGAACTCATTTGCTATATGCAGAGAGAGATTCCAAAAAAGACAGAGACAATGAGAGAGAAAGAGAGGAGGTAGAGCGGCGTGGGGGAGCGTGGAGGGAGTCTGATGAAAGAAGCATACCAAAAAATGCAACGTGAGGGAAAGATAAGAAATACGTAGACAAGTAATTGTGATAAAAGGGAAAAAAAGAGAGAGAAGCAGATTTTAATGGAAATTTTAATGAAAGAAACCCAAAGCATATCCTCTCTTAATGTCTTTTATTATTGCTGGCTCTCATCTGAATGAGTAGGGACTAAGCACAGAATTATTTTGATCTAAATACTTAATGTGCTGTCTTTACCTGGGAAAAATAAAGATGCTTGCAATAATACTGCATTGCCATTGGCAAAAAAAAAATTACCATCTTTTTTTGAACGATGAAGCCTGAGATATTAGCCTCAGCATTTAAAAAAATCCCTGAAGCAGGCTCTGAATCCAGTGCTGAGGTTGCACCACTCCGAGTACCTTTGCCTGTGTCTTTGGTTTCATTAGCTTTATTGTTTCATGTACGTTTTGCACAATAAGGCTAACGTTTTATGTACATTATTGTTTCATACTCATTTTCTGGGGTTTGTAGTCCTGCTCCAGGTTTGGAGCTTGATTTAAAGCCTTTTAGATTAAAATCGATTTAAAGCTGTTGAGATTAGAGGCAAACTCCCGTCGGTGTCTGTGGGGTAGAATCCCACGCCCATAAGGGTACCCTTCCTCCTGCTCAGGGGACAACATAGCCATCAGATTTTAGGCTGTTTTTTAGCATCACAACCACACACAAACTAAACAAAGAAACTGAGCATATGTCAGAGAATTTTTGGGCTAAGTGACAATTCAAGTCAATTTATTACCCAAGCTTAAAAAGAATATGAGTTGGCTTTTTATTTCAGTGTTGTAATTTTTTGGATCTTGACCAAAAGGCAGGTTATAAATACAAAGACAACTTATCAAGCAGATCATCATATTATAGCAGAGCACAGCATTTGTTCAGGTAGTTGATTTTTGCTTCTTCATAACCATTCTGTAGAGCCAGTTTATACCTTGAGCTTACCAAGGCCTTCAAATATAGTGTTCAAACTTAATTATAAAAAAAGATGACTGCAGAGGTCAGGCATTATCATACCCTAAAAATCCAGATAAGCAATGACAGATAAGGAAATCAAGAATCGACAGTTCGAGTGTTTGAAAAATATATTTGTAGGGCTTTGAACATACCAGCACACATACCTATAATGTTATCTATTTTTAATTCTAATTTAATGAGGGATGTAATAGAAAATTCACCAGTGTTTAAAGCAACATCTTTTTCATTGTTTTCTACTAGCTGAGCTTGACTGCTTGTGAAAAATGGTGTGGAAATAGATTGGACTAGAAAGATATATGTATATGAATAACTGCTCAAAGTAAACTTAAGTTAGAGTTATAATGACTGAGGAAAAATAGCCACAGGCTAAAAGGATTACAACAAACTGAAATCTCATTCCCCAGAAGTGATTATTTCAGCAAGAATACAATGCAGTTCTTGTTTACTGGCTAGGAAACATAGATTTATAGTGATGGTAGACATTAAACCCTCTAGGGAGATTATTGTGAACTAAAACCCACATTTTAATTGCAAAGGAATGCAAACAGCTTACCTTGAAACATTGCTGATATAGAAATAGTCAAAATTCTGTGGAGGTAAGATGTAGTTTTAGAAGAGAATTTACTACCTTTTTCACATGGTGATATGCTAAACATCGATGTTAGAAGGCCAAGATATTTTCAGAAGGTAAGACAAGGAGGAGTGATTGTGATCACTTTTCTAATTCAGTAGTAAATCATAGAATCATAGAACCATAGAATCATTAAGGTTGGAAAAGACCTCTAAGATCATCGAGTCCAACCGTCAACCCAACACCACCATGCCCACTAAACCATGTCCCTAAGCGCCTCATCTACACGTCTTTTAAATACTTCCAGGGATGGGGACTCAACCACTTCCCTGGGCAGCCTGGTTCAATGTTTAACCACTCTTTCAGTAAAGAATTTTTTCCTCATGTCCAATCTAAACCTCCCCTGGCGCAACTTGAGGCCATTTCCTCTCGTCCTATTGCTAGTTACTTGGGAGAAGAGACCGACACCCACCTCGCTACAACCTCCTTTCAGGTAGTTGTAGAGAGCGATGACGTCTCCCCTCAGCCTCCTTTTCTCCAGGCTAAACAACCCCAGCTCCCTCAGCCGCTCCTCAGAAGACTTGTTCTCCAGACCCCTCAACAGCCTCGTTACCCTTCTCTGGACACGCTCCAGCACCTCAACGTCCTTCTTGTAGTGAGGGGCCCAAAATTGAACACAGTAGTTGAGGTGCGGCCTCACCAGGGCCAAGTACAGGGGCACCATCACTTCCCTACTCCTGCTGGCCACACTATTTCTGATACAGGCCAGGATGCCGTTG
>NW_008824000.1:686939-698291 GCF_000699105.1 Pygoscelis adeliae
GGCAGCTTTCCAGCCACTCTTCCCCAAGCCTGTAGCGCTGCATGGGGTTGTTGTGGCCAAAGTGCAGGACCCGGCACTTGGCCTTGTTGAAGCTCATACAGTTGGCCTGGGCCCATCGATCCAGCCTGTCCAGGTCCCTCTGCAGAGCCTTCCTACCCTCGAGCAGATCAACACTGCCGCCCAACTTGGTGTCGTCTGCAAACTTACTGAGGGTGCACTCGATCCCCTCATCCAGATCATTGATAAAGATATTGAACAAGACCGGCCCCAAAACTGAGCCCTGGGGAACACCGCTCATGACCGGCCGCCAACTGGATTGAACTCCATTCACCACAACTCTCTGGGCCCGGCCGTCCAGCCAGTTTTTGACCCAGCGCAGAGTACACCTGTCTAAGCCGTGAGCCGCCAGCTTCTCTAGGAGGATGCTGTGGGAGACAGCGTCAAAGGCCTTACTGAAGTCCAGCTAGACCACATCCACAGTCTTTCCCTCATCCACTAGGCAGGTCACCTTGTCATAGAAGGAGATCAGGTTGGTCAAGCAGGACCTGCCTTTCATGAACCCGTGCTGGCTGGGCCTGATGCCCTGGTTGTCCTGCACATGCCTTGTGAGCACCCTCAAGATGAACTGCTCCAGTACATAAATACAGTGTTATAGATAGAAACACTGACTACTAGTGCTAATTCATTTTCATCCTTTCATGTCCCAAAACGTTGTTGACTTATGTAGTAATAGACAAGAATTAAATGCACCAGTCACCAATCTATTTACCTGATATTACACTGATATTTTATTAGAACTGCCTTATAAAGGTCCCCACCCTTCCCTCTTATATATGTGGATTTAGGATGAAATATTTATGCAGATATCATAGAAAACTCACAGACTATGTAGTGATTTGTTTACTGATTCAACTCACCTCTAAGGAGTTCACTTAGGAAGACCTGAAAGCAAATACACTTTGCAATATGCAACCTGTGTATCAGTACTCCAATTTTCTGGTAGCTGAATTATAACCTTTGCTTTGACACAGTTCTGCTATCATCCTGGGCAGTCACTGGGATCCAAATTTTTGAAAGTGACCTTTAATAATTGGGTCTCTCAAACATGAATTTCTGAAGAAGGGCACAATAAATTTGGGACTATGAGTATTAACTCAAACTATTTATTAAAAATTGTGACTATTGGTATTTTCAAACTGTATGCTTGAATTTCTAAGTCTACAGTTATCTGCAGGAAAGAACAAATCCACTAATTAGAGACTGTTAAGGTTTTTATATAAAGGATGCTATACAATTTCATTAATTAGATGCCGATGATTGATTAAATTATACAGCTTCTTTAGTAAAGGATGCCTCAAAGTTGAAGACATCCCAAATGAGAAGCTGAGACTGAAGAAAGTCAGTTCAGCCATTTTAGATATAAACAGAGTAAGGAAATGTCTGCCTAAGATGAGAAAGGGTCAAGGATTTAATTACTGTCCTAACCCATTGAACACAGAGGAGTCACAAAAGGTGTGTTTAAAATCACCCAGCTTCAGATGTCTACATTATATACAGAAAGCTGAATCCATACTAGTTACCCAAGGCTTTTTCATACACAGTGGAAAGGAAGAGACATCTTTCAGAGGTGATTTTTGACCTATTTGAAACAACTTGATTAGGATGAGTTGACTGAAGCTCTATAGATGCTACTTTCTCTCAGTGACTACAAAAAGAGGTCAGGTGACTGGTTCTGACTTAGACACTGACCTTTTGTCTTTTAGATTTATAAAGTCATATGAGCCAAAGTGTCTTGGCATGGGTTGACCTTTGGCTTTCTTCAAATATCCAAAGGACTTTTGTCTCCTACAAGCTCCTCCTTTTAAATTTATTATTAGATGGGACAGTCTCTAATTGGAAACATAAACAGGTGGTGTTTTTTTTTTCCTCAGAGCATAATGTGCAATACATTTCTTTTAAGAACCTTGCCAAATTAACAAATCTAGCAAATGAAAAAGAAGAGCTAGGGCAAGAGTAGGAAATGGAAAGGAGAAAAAAAAAGTAGAGACCTATGGAGAAGAATAAAGAACAAAGAAAGAAAGAGAAAGAGATGGATAGAGAGGAAGAGAAGGAAAGAGAGAAAGAGAGAAGGAAAGAAGGAAAAAAGGAAAGAAGGAAAGAAAAAGAAGAGAAGAAAAAAGAAAGAGAAGGAAAGAAGAAGAAAAAAGAAAAAGAAGAGAAAGCAAAGAGAAAAAGAAGGAAGGAAAAAGAAAGAAGGAAGAAAAGAAAGAAAAAGTGGAAGAAGAAAAAGAAAAAATAAAACCTATTTGGTAGACATATATAACCTTAAAAAGTCAGGAGCAGTAGTTTTCTGAATGCATTTAACAATTCTAAATTGCATAGTTGACACAAAGATATTGTTAATAGGCACTTTAGAAATGACAGTGATAATATGCTAGATTAGGCAATGACCATTTTCTGATCGTTATTAGCTTTCTGTTTAAGGTAATTATTACAAGTGACCTTAATTCCAGTGAGGACTTGGTTTGCTAAAATGAAGCATCCAGCACCAATGGCAAAACTGCCTCATATAGCTGTTAGTGTTACCACATTTATTTGTCCAGAAAAGAAAAGAGAAAAAAAAGTGTCAGATAAATCTTTATCTGATGTAAATTACCATAGCCTACATGTCTCTTAAGTTGATTTACACAGAGTGGTCAACATGTACTGCAGTTCACCGAAAGCCAATATTCGCTTATTTACAAACTGGAAAATAAGCATGCTTGCTGCAGGGAAGAGTAAAGCATGTCTTTGATTCTTCCTTGAACAAATAAAGAAAATGAACTAGATTCTTCCAAATGTAAGGGTACTGAGTCATATTGCAGTGTCATTTGCAAAAAAATCCCGAGGCTGTGGCAGGCCAGCTTATCTTACTGTTGCCAGGTTTATTACTAACACAGTTTTGAATGCTTAGCACTTTTTGAAGGATTTCAGAATGTCAGACCCTGACTGACAGCTTTACTCGGTGACTTCCTTGCTTCTGAGTATATGACAGTTTGACAGGCATCCTTAGGGTTCATTTAATTATTTTATGCAAGTCTCCTTGCTGAATAACATTAATGACCATTTTAATTTATACACATAACAGCAGCAAACTTAAGTTGCCACATTGCATTCTATCCTACCTCCTCCACTTATTAGCTCCGGGCATTTTTGTACTTTTCTCCTCCCTCCTTCTTTAGCCAAAAAAGTAGATTTAAAATAACATACACACACGAAAAGGTAACAGAATGAAGACTAACATTTACATGGTCTCATATTAAATTAAAATATCATCAAATATTGCAAAAAATGAGCAGAAATGTATAGTGATATGAAAATGCTATTCTGGAAACACTCTTTTAAAGGAAAATAAAAGCAGCAAAGGAAACACGACAGGGAGAGAAAACAAGAAAAGTTTTAAGTTCTGAATAAAACTTGCATATAATAATTGCTATTATTACCATTATTGTTGTTGTTGCTATTATTGTCATTGTTACTATGGTTTCTTCTCCAGCAGGTTAAAAGTATACATCTTTCTCCAGAGCTGCTTTAATTTAGACAAATACTGATGTTTTTTTCTCATCATGGCAAGTATGTTCCCTTTCTTAATACCTACACAGTCTTGCAACAACTGCTGTTGATATGGAATGGAAGATGTGATTTATAGAGTCATTAAGTATCTAACATGCTCTTGAAATGTTCATTAACAATTCTGAGGTTCAGAGTATGCAAACCTTACATCCATTCTTGCTGGATAACACAGTGACATTGTCTTTTCCTGTGACTCACTTCTCTTCCATCTCCAAATTCCTTGCCATTTTTATTACAGCGCTTCAGAAAGAAAGGCAGACTGCAGTTTAAAGACTTGAAGAGGCTCAAACACTACATCATAGATCTGTCTAAGCTACCATCTAGTCTGATGGGAGGGGGAGATGAGAGTAGTTAATAATTTAACATTTCTTTGACCATTCTGAAAAAAGAGCCAAATTAAAACATTCAATAAAGCAAAATATGAAAGCAAAAATATTCCTACCTTTACAGGCTACGAACATTTCTTATGGGAAAAGTATGTATTGAAATGGTCATAACTGCTGCTCATCTGCAGAATACCTAACATACATAAAGGTTAATTCAGGATGACCTAATAAAAACCTCCTGTTCCTCTTTGCTTAAGAACGAAGTACTTAGGATTGGAGGTTCATCAATGACACTCTTTAAAAGAAAATGAAACATATTTTTCTGGCCACACAAAGGATCCACCTTTTTTCCCCTGTCATAGGTGTGATCTAGTTCTTACATCCTGATCCACAGAATATCTATTTCCATCACCCACTCTGGTGGTCTGGATGCTGTGTTGAAACCCATGGAACGAACCACTACCCAGGAAATGTCACAGTTGTGCATAAAATGATGTATTAGCAAAGCTGTTGGAAGTTCCCACAGGAAATTGAGAAAAAAGATAGCAGTTTTGGTAGCTAAGGAGTACCTAGGAGAATTCAATATTAACTTTGGCTCTATCAAACACTTCCTATGTAACCCCAGTGAAGTTGTGAAAGGCAACCTGTTGTTTCATGAACTGTGTGTTTGCTTCTTCTAGAAAAGTAGTTTCAGATGCATACTTTTTAAAATTACTATTTATTAAGTGTTGAACAGTTATAGCTACAAACGAAATTGGTGACAATGCTCAGCATTTCTATGACTGGGGGAATGATCGAGAGAAACAGAAAATCATATACTGGAGACACCCATGGTTGTTTCACCCACCATTGAAAAACCAGCTCTATGATAAGTAAAGTGGCAAACACATAAATGAATAAAGCAAAAGATCAAAATAAAGGCAGGTACTCAAAGTTGTAGTTCACATATGCTGATATTGACATCAAAATGTTCACCTGGAAATTCATACCTGTAGAATAGAAAAGATGTCTGGTAGATTCATACACTGCTGAAAAGATGTGTACTCTGCAGCCACTGGACACATTAATCACTTTAATATTAATATTCAATATGGTGGGGATCCTCTAGAAATGGTTTCTGAGAACAAACAATTAAAGACTTTTGACCAGCAGTTCCAGTGTTATAAAGTGGTATGGCTCTTCGGCACCTCTGATGAAGTTACACCAATTTCTAGTCCCTTAGAATGTGGAACTGAAATTGCACATGTGGAAGAGGACAGCCTTTGTTCTGGCACTTCCAAACTTGTCTGTGATTGACTTTGTTATCTTGGCAATGCTGTTTTCTTCTGGAATTGTGAGTGTAATGTTGAAGCGAGTGTGAATTATGACTAGACTACTGTCTCACACTCCAAAGGTTCCTGCTCTGACTAGTTTTCTGACTGGTATTTTTCTCATAACAGCAATAATAATAGAAATGGCTTTCATTTCAGTGCAGAACTGGGTTGCTTCATGACTTTAGGCTGTAGTCCACTATAATCATTAGTTAAATAAAATAATATTTATATATATTATGTGACAATAAGACAAAGAAAATAGCAAGTTTCCATATTTTAAGTACTCTCTTGGTAAACAGAAAGTTTGCCAGCTAACTTCATGATTCAGTAGTGATTTATAGGGAGTTTCTAAATTCTTTGTAGATGCCAAGATCAATCTTTTAACATGAAAGATTTACCATCTTGACCTCTGCCTACACTTATTTTCTCTGAAAGATCATAATTTTACGTGAACAACACAGAAGGAATACAACTTATTCTACTATAGTTCAGATCTTCTCTCTGTTCTCAAAGAATCTTAATATTTGTTATAGCAAAATGGATTTGGTTGCATGTTATACGTAGGGCTTTGGGTGGGAGGCCAGTGATAATGGTTCTTGATAAAAATTCGATGAATAGTCTTTGTGGTGAAGGCATCATCAGAATGTAGACAAAGTTCAGAAGTGGTAATTCATTCCATTTTCTATCAGGGAAGATCACCACCAGGTAACATTATGTTGAATGGCACTGTTTAATCAGAAATGGATATCAGAATTTGGGATGAAGAAAAATATTTTTATGCCACCATTCTTGAAAGAGACCTTCTACCCTCTGTTCCATCCCTTGTCCTCTTTCATGGAGAAAATAAATCATTTGTGTGAAAATAATAGATTATGCAGACTATTCATTATGAACATCACACTTTCAGGGCTTCACTGACAACTCCCATCTTGTGATTATGTTGTGTGGAGGTAAAAACGTCTGCTGAATTAATGACAAATCTGTCAGTGCCTTTATCCGCTGCCCTGTTTGAAATGATTAAACTCATCGAGTGTTTGCTTAATCTATTTTCCTTTTTCATATACCATGCTCACTGCCTGGGGCAAACCTATCTAATAATTTTCAATTGAATAAAACCATAACTCATGACCCAATAAATTATTAAAAAACCCTGTGTTGCATCAGATTCATCATTCATCTTACCACACTGGCAGAAAGCTTACAGAATTCCTTAACAGTTCTTGCTGTGATAAATAGTTCTATTAAAATTTATGAATACAGTGGTATATATTAACACATATTTTGTTACTGAATTATCTGTCATACTATTTTTTTTTTCATTCACCAACATGTTGCATTAATAATTTCATTGGTCTGGAAAACTCAGAGTCAGCAATCATCATATGGTTTTTTTTGTTTTTATTTGGGTTTGTTTTTTTTTAAATTAACCCTGAGTTCCCTTCAAAAATGTGCCAACATTGCTGTTCTGCATTGCTTTTGCTCATGTTTTCAGTCAAGTTCTTAAGAACTATTGACCTCTACGTCCATCTGAAGTGATTAATTGTAAAATAAAATTAGAACATTCTTGACACATGATAGAAAGAATAAATAATGATTAAGTAAGTAGCTGCCATAAGACTGCCTGATAAGATAGATTAGGAGATATCTGTTTCTCTGTACAAATACATTAGAAATGAGTGATTTCCAAATGTAAATTCTGTTCATTAATTTTTTTTACGTTGGACAATAAAATAGTGGCTACTGCATAGAGAAGGCACACATTTCTTCATCCATTCTTTTCTCAATAGAAAATCAAAGTTTTTAGTAAAAAGCAAACACAAAGGAATTATTTTTTTTCATCACTGAAATGAAAATAAAAGGCTTCTTCAACATAGAGATGCAGGGGTTAAAAGGAATGGTGAGGGAAGTGAAGCAAAAGGGAAAATCAATGATCAGCCTGATCATTTACTTCTCATAGGTCCCAACCTGAAGAAATGAACAGAGTGCAATTACCCAATAAAATGCATTTGTACCTGGGGATGCTAAAGCACACTGGTGAGGAGATAATTAATCCTTTGTTATTGCTTGTACTATTTTTAGGGCATCAGCCTAGAAGTGTGTGGAGGAAATGTAAATTTTTTCTTCCCCATATTCTTTTGATTTCATGAAATCCATCATTACAAGTGATATGGCCTGTAGTGCACAGTTTTCAGAGAAGATACTTTAATAGTAGATTGAGAAGTAAGAAATTTGCAGTTTGTAAATCATTTTGGGCTCTGTGTTCTTTAGTTTGCAGTAACAATCTTGTTCCTTCCTAGAAAAAAAGGACATACAGCCCTTCCTATTTTTCTTTGCAAGAAGAAGCAACTCTACTTCAGAGGCAGACTCCCTTCCACAGGGAGGGATATAAGAGCCATCATTAATCTTGATAACTCTTCATTTGATCTGGGCTGAGGGCCAAAGTTAGTCTGCACTGTGACATTGCATCATGTAGCCCTTTAGCAGCAGAACCTGCACAAGTCCCTAAGGATGGACTCCATGCTCATCAGAAAAATGTTGGAAAAGATATCCAGCATGTACAGAGTTATTCTCTTCCTACTTGCTTTTAGATTTATTTCTTCCTGGAAGATATTTTCATAGCATGATGAAAAGGATTTAGCCCAAAAGTAGTATTTAATCAGTACACATTTCAGTCAAAGACAGATATTTTATGCAGATAATCTTATTTTATGAGTAATCTCCCCTGCCTGTACACCAGGTTTTGACTGTTCCAATAACTTCTCAAAGCCACAAAGATTCTTTTTTAAAAACTGTCTTACACAAATAGTAAAGATATGTGCTTTAGAAAAGTTTTTAAATCATGGCACTTAAACCTAGGTAATTTATTAGAGTGCAAAACAATAAACAAAACTGGTTTGGGCTAATGCACTTTGACCATTCAAAATATTAAAGTGGGATTGCTCAGTTTTGTTTTAAAAACAGCTAAAACCAGTAAAGGCATTACTGGTTTTTAAAGCTTAACACCATGTTGCTAGGAAAGAAAAGGTCTTATGTATTTTTATCAAAGAGAACCTGAATGACAGAGCCAGACTTGATGATGGAAGGACCACATATGAACTCAGGTCTTTCAGATGCCTATGTTTGGATGCTCACACCAGTCCCAAAAAGATAATTGCAAGTCCTCGTTAAGAGCTTTATCCCCCAGGGTCTGAGAGCCATAGAGCATTCAGTGTGGGCTGAGGAGCAATCTTTGCTGTTTCAGCACAGGGTGAGGGGAACTCAGTCACTTCTGCTCAGCTTGAACCCTCATTGTGTTTAATCTACATCCTCTTTTTAATCTACATAGTTGTAAAGACCCCCCGCCTGGTGCTCTGCACCCTCCCAGAGGAAATGCTGCTTGTTTGCCTGTGGTCAGGAAGACTCAGCAGCTGCAGCAGCAGCACCAGGGGGGCATTCAAAATGCACAGTTCATATGTAATGGCACATTTAAGCCAGATGCCTTTTCTCAGGGGGTGTAGGCAGACAAAAACACAAGAAATAATTGTGTGTTCATGACTGGGTGTTCTCTGAACCCAATTACCTGATCAAAACACAACTTTTACCTGTGGTTGCACCTCAGCAAGAGTAGCAAATTATAGTAGCAGTACAGAGGAGCTCTGCTGCAGAGTCTTGGAGATTTATCACTCTGCCTTGCCCTTTTCACCTCCTCCCCCTTGAGATTACTTACTTTTTTTCCTATAAACCACCAGTTATTAACTATTTCCCTCTCTGCCCCCAGAAGGGTCCCCCCCATCTCTGCCAGAACAGTGCACAGGAGAAAGATAAAGGTAAGAAGTTGATTGGTTTGTTCTGTTTTGTTTTAGAAAAAGCTTTACTATTGTTAAAAATACTCAGAAGTGGGTATGCTGGCTCTCAGATGGCCTCTCCTATGCAAGGAAGCCTTAGCTCTGCCGTACATGCTGTAGTCTGAATACCTGCCATTACCTCCAATTAGAATGACATCACCAAAAACTCAAGAAAAGAACAGCCATGTCTTGTCCCTCCAGGGGTGACTCTGCTAACAAGATAGCTGTCAGTTCAGCCTGGATCTCAGCTAAGTGATCTGTGAAGAAACTGAAACACTGTTCTCAAGGAAAACCTCTCTGATCATACACAAGATGCAAACAATAAAGATTAACCAGTTTACTATCTCTGTCACAGTGCTTGCAAAACACTGGTGTCCTGCAGAGGTAGGAAGGTGGCAGAATGAGTCTGTGGTTGAATATGTTTCCTTTAATCACACTTCACCTTTCTTTTGCCACTTACAGATGAGTGCTGTCATTCTGTGTGTTGCCATTCAGCTTCCATTCAAGCTGCATGGAAAAAGGATCGGCCTTACTTAGAGGTTTGTTTGTGCAGCTTCTAGCAGGGCAACAGCTCTGTCTTGTGTGGGATTTCACAGTCCTACTGCTATGGAAATTGGAAAAGCTAATAAGACTGTAGCATCCTGTGCATCCTTAGAGTGCCGGCTTAAGCAAAAGTGTTGATTTTGTAGGCAGGCAGAATCAGAACAACACCAGCAGACCATGATTCCAACACCAGCACACATGCTGTCTCATTAAACACAACATCTGTATGATTTAGGCTTTAAAAAAGGGAACATGTTGGCCTTGCATCTACAGTTCTCTGGTGTTAACAGGTAGATATAGTTTGGGGACATATATCAACAACACGCAAATTTTTGTGAGGTAAATATATTCAGTCCAACTGACTTTGGAAATTTTACCTCGATTTTGTTTACCAAATATATTGTAGGCAAAATATATGCAGATTAAAAAAAAAGAAACAACTTTTATTTGAAGGATAACATGATGCAAATGTGGCATTAAACCAACAAACAGGTATAACTGCATTTTATGCCGGATCCTAAGTTGGTATGAATTGGCAGAACTCCCTCAACTTCAGTATTTATTGATACTCTGACAGCTTTACACCCCAGGACGTGGTTTCAGCATGCAAAACAGCAACAGAATAAAAGCTTCCTATCTGAGCTGTTGTTTCATCAAAGCATTTTCTTGTTTACAGCCAGTTCTATCTAGTTTACACAGAACAACTGAAAGCCTACAATGTTTCTGTTTTCGGGCTCCTGAAGTCCATGTAAATCCCTGCACCTCATATCTGGATGCTTCTGAAGGTTTAGTGCCAGCCTGGGGTGGATGGTGGGAAAGGAACTTTGAAATAGGAAGATTTTAAGCTCTCTGGATCTGGACCTGACCACATTGTAATTATCAGTTAAGAAATCTATAACATAAGTTTTATCAATGTACAAGAGAATATACAAGAAGGCCTGAACTTATGGCATGTCTTTTTAATTAGGTGGTTTGTTGCTAATCTTACCAAAAAAAAAGTACACCCTCTCAAAAAAAACCCCACACTACCTCCCCCCCAAAAATTAAACAAATACAAAGAAAAAACCCAAACAAGCAACGTTCCAGCACTAAGGATTAAATCTTATTGGATTTGGTCATTTGGTCATAGATTTTATTGGGTTTTGGTCACCAAAAAACTCTTTGGAGTCACCAAGTACTCATGGAATCCCTTTGTTGATACACAATATTGATGTCCTGCAGGAGCAGACTGTCCCGCAGGAGCAGGCTGTCCCTGTACGCCGCAAGAAGAACAGGTGGGGCAGACGACTGGCCTGGCTGAATGGGGAGCTTTTGCTGGGACTCATGAAAAAAAGGAGAGTTTACCACTTGTGGAAGAAGGGGCAGGCAACTCAAGAAGAGTACAGGGATCTCGTTAGGTCATGCAGAGAGGAAATGAGAAAGGCAAAAGCCCAGCTAGAACGCAACCTGGCCGCTGTCGTTAAAGACAACAAAAAAAGTTTTTACAAATATATTAATGACAAGAAGAGAGCCAGGGAGAATCTCCATCCTTTATTGGATGCGGGGGGGAACATTGTCACCGAGGATGAGGAAAAGGCTGAGGTACTTAATGCCTTCTTTGCCTCAGTCTTTAGCAATCAGACTAGTTACCCTCAGGGTACTCGGCGCCCTGAGCTGGAAAACAGGGATGGCGAGCAGGATGAACCCCCCATAATCCAAGAGGAAGCGGTCAACGACCTGCTACGTCATCTGGAT
>NW_008824000.1:700056-716553 GCF_000699105.1 Pygoscelis adeliae
GAGGAAATGGCCTCAAGTTGCGCCAGGGGAGGTTTATATTGGACATGAGGAAAAAATTCTTTACTGAAAGAGTGGTTAAACGTTGAACCAGGCTGCCCAGGGAAGTGGTTGAGTCCCCATCCCTGGAAGTATTTAAAAGACGTGTAGATGAGGCACTTAGGGACATGGTTTAGTGGGCCTGGTGGTGTTGGGTTGACGGTTGGACTCGATGATCTTAGAGGTCTTTTCCAACCTTAATGATTCTATGATTCTGTGATTCTGTACCTATCGTTTCAGAGTTAGGGAAGATGATGGAGGTAAGCCTGAGCTGTGGAGGAGCAGAGAAGTACTCATTTGTCCCTTAAACAAAGCCATGGACAACGTTCCACAAGCTGATACAAGCAAGTTGGAACCGAGTGGAGCCATAGCTGTTCTCCTGAGGCTTCCAATACCAGCCAAAAAGAAAGTCTTAGAAATAGCTTAGTGTTTTTTTCAAAATAATGCATTCATTGGTATATCTTCATACTTTTTCTTGAAAGTTTTGCTTTGTTCTTATCATTGACATCCGTAATTGACTTATACTCATTCTGGAGACATGTTTTCCTAAGATATTGTGCCTATAAAACGAGCATAACTTCTCTGGTAAATTCTCTGTTCATGGATGGGAATGACTTTCTGCTTAGACATTTATTTCTATATTGAAATCTTTATGTGAAATAGGAAAACCAAATAATCAGGAAAAAAATATAGGCCTGGTTTGTTTTCAGAAGTACACTATGGTGTACTTTCTTCTCATAAACTATGTTACTAGCAACAATATCAAAATCACTTTAGCAATGTTATAATGGAAAGAATAGCTTTTTCTTTACCATGATAACTCCCTACGAAAGCAACTTGAATTTTAGTTTGTATATGCAGAAAGAACTTCACTGTAGAAAGGCAAGATACAAGCTGACATTATGTACATTTGAAACTAATGTAATAGTGGGACTAAAATTGGCATCCTCCTTAAACTGTGTGTTTGGAAACTGTACTGCTCAGAAGTATTGCATAACAGCTCAATCTCTTTAGGATATAGGTTTTGATAAGGACTCACACTGTGTGATTTTTGTCAAGGTGTGCAAGTCCATTGTGCCCCTATGAAATTTGAAATCTATGAAAAAAGCAATAAAGTGAATTTAAAGACATTGTCTACCTGTAGTCATCTTCTTGTTCATTGAGTTCAACTTAGGGAAAAATCTACAAATATATCCCTCACCTTTCAGGGAGCTACCCAGTAATCCTATAAAGCAATTGCTCTGATATATTTACCAGAACACAAGACTTTACAGGAGACTTGTAAGATCCATTCAAAGCTATCAACTAGTCAGACTTAACCAGAGCATAGGTAAGGAGGGAGGTGTGGGCAAGGCATTTAAGCTTTCAGTGATTTAAGATCTTAGTCACTTGGGAAAAGGGAACAGCAGCTAAACTCTCGCTCTGTGTCCCAACACTACAAAATGTCGAAATCTGAATTACTAGTTGTAAGTATTGCACCCAGACATTTTAGGGAATAAGAGATGAATGGAAGAAAAAAAATAAAGATAAAGGGGAATGAAATAGAGTAGCAATATATATACCCTGTTCAGGGAAGACAGAAGTGAAGGTAAAAGTAGTAGGATCCTATGACATATTAAGCATTAATAAATCCCAAACACATAGCATGAATAAAACAGAAGGCAGTTTTAAATCTCTTTAGGGAAGGATAGTAAAGAAGTATAGTTGTAGAAATATTCTCTAAACTCCTCTTTGTGACAGAAAACTGAAATGTTATGAGAAATACTAATAGCCCTGAGAGCCCTCCTTATTATGGTAGACTTTAGGTTCTGAAAATACATATTCTAGAAGAAATGCTACTAATAAAAATAGTGCTGAATGTGATAGCAGGCAAATTGAATCTCCAAATTTGCGTAGATTTAAAGAAGACGGTGTCACAAGAGAAGTGAAATTGGAGAAGCTATGATTTAGTGGAGGCATTAGAGAAAGGATGGGGAACCGATTAAAGAAGAAACATCATCGTTTCTGGTATGTGCTGGAGAAGGAAATAACCAAGAGGTAGAAAGATTACAAATGGAGTTTCCCAGCAAACTGTTTAAACTAGAGCTTGTCTAATGCTTTAGTCAGTGAGCCAGATGCATAAAACATGTGTGGCCAAGGAATTTAGTTGTCGATACATATTTTGGGAAAATTGCTAAAACGGAAATTATTTAAAACATGAAAAAGATGGGGTGAAAGTTCAGTAGGATAAAATTCAAGGTCATGTATTTGAAACCAGTAACAAAAACATTTACTGTGAGTTTATATCTTAGAACTGGCTATAGTTTGGGTATACTACTTCATCACAGAATGAGCGCCTTTACATTGTACAGTTCAGTACTGGAACACGATACACAATCTGGCTCAAGAATGGGAAGGAGGATATGATAACCTTTTTTATCTTTTCTACTCAGGCAAGCAAACTGCACTGCTACTTTCTTTTAAATATAATGAAATATTCTTCATTTATCTCTTTTCTTCAGGCTGCTGGAAAACAATTGATTTTAGGGACATGTTGATAAACCAGTATGCAATTCCTTTCTCCCTAGCTGAATAGTCCAGACTACATCCTATTAATACTTCCCTGTCATACCAATAGGATTTGTACAGTTTTGCCATTTTTTATTTCCATTGATGACTCTTTATATATGTGTTATGCCAATTTCTTTGTTTTCAAATTCATTCTACAGCAATAAAAATGATGTGTAAGCCAACTACAAGCTTCATTAGGAACAACCACCTTCTCAGTGCTGCCTATCTCATTATTTCTTTTCTTAACCTTCATTTCAGCCCAATGATTTTATATTTTTTGCAAGAAGAGCAAATATAAGCACCTCTTGAGTGTCATTCTGACCCTATTCCTGCACATGTAAGTAATTACATACACACACACACAAGCCATTCCAATGTAATTTGTGTATTAGTGCACCCAGTGGAAATTATTTGCGGTGAAATGTCAGGTAGTAGGAAGCTGACTTGCTGCATTGGTTGATCAAGGCCCAGTACCTTAGGACTCTTGCTTTCATCGGGACACCTATTAAATCAATACAATATGCAACAGTAATTAATGGAGCAGGAACCTTAAGAGTTTTTTCTTCCTTACCCCCTCCCATTTCCAAAGATGTTGAAGGGAAAAAAGCCTAGTGAGGAAGTTGGTTATCTTCAGGCAATATGAGACTCTCACTATTCTTTATTTTTAATCTGATAATTAAGCTATTTTTCCCCTGTTTTCCTGATCCATCTTTGTGTCCCAGTCTATCTTTGCCTGGTTCCCACTGAAATATGAGGAATATAAGTATGAAAACAGGCATGTTATCATTGGAATTTACAGGGAGGAAAGAAGATGGGGCCAGACTCTTCTTGGTGGTATCCAGTTACAGGACAAGAGACAATGGACACAAAATTAAATACAGGAAATTCCATTTAAACATAAGGAAAAAAAACCCAAACCAAACCAACAACAACAACAACAAAACCCCAACCTTTTCCATTGTGAGGGTGTTCAAACACTGGAGCAGGTTACCTAAAGAGGTTGTGGAGTCTCCATCCTAAGAGATATTCAAAACTCAACTGGACGTGGCCCTGAGCAACCTGCTGTAGCTGATCCTGTTCTGAGCAGGAGGGTTGAACTAGACAATCTCTGTTGGTATTTTCCAGCCTCGGCACTTCTGTGTTTCTGTGATGCTGTGTTCAGAATCATTTTGCCTGAACAGGTGAAAATTGCTAAGCTCTTCTTCTGTATTTTATGCTTCTCTAATAATTTTTCCCTTCCTGTTACTTCTGCTAATGAAGCGTAATAGTTAACATGAGAATCTGAAAACAAATGTAAATCTTGTGTCATATAATGTGGTATTATATTTATAATTGTATTTAAAGGGATAACTGACACAATGTAAATAATCTCTATCTTATTAGCTAGTTCCTAACAACACTTACCTAGCATCCTGACAAACTGTAAGCTATAATTTATTGCTTGGAAATAAAAAATAAATAAATTGCTGTGTCATAAATAAGTCTGTGAGTTATTTATAACAAATAATTTCCTGGAATTAAACTCTTTTATAGCTGGGAAAAAGAAAAAAAAATAGAAAAAGAAATGACAATACTTAATAATATCATTCTAGTTTAATAAATGTTACAGTCCAAAATTGGATAAAATAAGTTTTTTAGATGCTTTCTGAGATTTCACATAGAGAAATATTTTGACTGCATTTCATTTACAAGCACAGACAGTCATGAAGTGT
Source organism: Pygoscelis adeliae (assembly GCF_000699105.1). Classification (NCBI taxonomy): domain Eukaryota; kingdom Metazoa; phylum Chordata; class Aves; order Sphenisciformes; family Spheniscidae; genus Pygoscelis; species Pygoscelis adeliae. The sequence continues at coordinate 704,355 of NW_008824000.1, forward strand.
CTCATTTTGCATGTCAACTCAGCTGATTTTCCACCCACACTTCACTACTTCTGCCATATAATGTCACTTTTATGATTCTGTTTAAAGTAATGGCTATGGTCGGATAACAAGAGAAAATGGTGTTTTCCACCTCTGCTAATTATATTTTTTGCTTTGAAAAGAGACGTGAATATTTTACTATAATGTTTAGCTTGATATCTTGTATAGATAAATATGTATAAATTGCATGCAACTAGATATAAATAGTAAATGCACGATATTTATTTTTATAGTTAACATTTTTTAAACCAAAGGAGATGATCATTTTCAGACTACATTAGTCTCATTTATCTCCATGATGTCCTTAATGTTATAAGATGTTACAGCAACATTACCGGCTCCTTCAGGCCTGTATCAGCCTTTAGCTACTCAGGCGCATTATTAGATTGTCAACATAATTCAGACATCTCATATAAAAGGAGCCAACCCACTGGCTCCAGTTCTTCGTAAATGTATTTGCCTGATTTAATAGCTTTAAATTTATTGAGTGTTTTTTTTTTTCTTTTTGGGTACACATACACTACTTGGAGAATCTTGTTTGAGACTGTTAAAAATATTAAGAAAGGTAGCACTTAGCACAAATTTGTGTTATTGTCACATACTGTGCTCCTCTGGTAAATCACTGCACAACATCTGGATGAAGAAGAAAAGCTGTAGTATATTTTTGAAACAAAAATAATTAGAGAAGTGTTTTGAGGTTACTCTTTCTAACTGATATAACTCTGTATAGGGCATTTTGATTTTTTTGAGGAAAGTTATCCACTTTTTGTAGGATTTACTCCCATGTAAGTTTTTTGAAATGTGCTAATTAATTTGTGTTTAAAAAAAGATAAGATATTTGAAAGAAAGAAAATTCAGGACAAAATTGGTTGTGAATGAGTAACCAGAGAAAGGATGGATTCTTTTCAAAGTGTCTTCTCTGATATAACAACACAGTTTTCAAATAAGTAATTTTGACCCACATGCTGCAAAAATAGTACAAGCATTCAGCTATTCTGTTAGTTTTTTATTTATGTACCAAAGAATAAAAAGAATTAATCACCAAAGCCCAAAGACAGAAAGAAGATTATCAGTAGAACCCCCTATATAAATGCATGAAGCTGAACCAGGCCATCTCTGAGGCAAAGCAATGTAGTTTTTCATTGGAATTCAGGGCATTTTCCCTTCTCAAACCTTCTCACTGAAACAAATCAGATAATGCTAAACACAGAAAGCATAGTAAGTCAGCAAACTTCAGTTCATTGTGGGAGACTGAACTCATTTTCAAATATATTATTCTTGTGATTTGCTGTGCTCCCATACACTCACATACACAACTGCATATATCACACATAAGGCGTATGAAATATTATTGTCACATTTTCTCAAAAAAATATATTAGCTTTTTGTGGTCATCGTAACAGCTTTTGGAAGCAAGTTATTGAAAGTGAGTAAGTCTCTTAGGGATGGATGAATATTTGAGTATTTTGCCTAATATATGTGAACCTTCTATATAAAAGGCAGAACTGTATACAAATTAGCTATGTATTATATAAAAGGCAGAACTGTATACAAATTAATCACATAAGCAAAGTACTTATTCACCTTCCAAACCTCATCCAATTCCAACAAGTATAATGATGAACAGTTTGATCATGGATCAGAACTGAGTAGATACTCTAAATCCATCTAGCTTCAGCATCTGGAACTGAAGTCAGTGAGTTAATAAATGAGCTAGTTTCAGGAGAAGATGAATGTGACCAGAATCTTCAAAACATTGAGCGTGTGTTAAGTGTAACTGGATAAGACAAAGCAAAATCCTATTTCAAAACCTGAAATATTTTCTGGGCATTAGTAAAATTCTCTGCATTTTCATAATTTTCTCATGCAATCTAGATGGAACATGGACCAAAAAAAGAGCCTAAAAATTTAGTAAATAATAATGCAAATGTTTTGGCTAGGTTTCTGTCCCTTGGCTACTCTGCCCATGTATAGTGTTCTAAACAGATTTTTGTTTGTTGGATTTTTTTGGGGGGAGGAGTGGGAGGATGACCATAATCATTCAAAAATGTCTTTACTACTGATCCTGCCATCTCAGTCCCTGCTGAGGGTGCACCTACTATTGTATTCTCTTTGTCTACATCTATCAAATGCTGACACTAAGCATAAGTATACAACAACTATTAAAAAAAAACAGTGTTAGGAATATATGAGTTTGCAAAGACTCTGATTCACTGAAGTCATTAAGCACATTATTATTCCTTAAAACTCAGAAACCTTTTACTTGAATGGAGCAAAAAGTATGAAGGAAGGCAGGAAGAAGGGACAGAGGGAAGGAAGGAGGAGGGAAGGAAATAGATCACATACAGAGGCACACTTTCGGTTTTGTAACTGCCTATCCAAATCATTGTGTTGATTTGTAACCAGCTGTCAGTTAGCTGTCAATTTGCCTAGTGTTTTACTGGTGACATTTACAACTAAAGGAGAGAGTTGAACAAATTTTACTAATGGTGCAATTTTTCCTAAAGTTGAGTGAAGAATTTGCAGAGGGTAACACACTTAGGAAGTTCCGGTCTTTTTCATGATGGAATACCTGCAGGTGGGTGTAGAACTCCCTGTGTGTCCATTTTCACTTGTAATCTATGTCTTTGGTCAGGTTTTATTTTGTTTTGCTTTTTTTACAGTGATTTTCTTTTCAAAGCCAAAACGAAGAAAACAATTTGTTAATGTCATCCATCTCAGGAGCCAAACATTTGATCCAAGCTGATCCAGATATTTTATGCTGTAGCATTTACAGAGCAGGAACTATTACTTTTACTTTGTTTGAAACAGTGTGAAAAATTACAACATTTTACTTAGTTTAAGCCTTTTATTTTTTCCCCCATAAAACTTTTTCACAGTCGTCAGTATATTATCATCTTACCTACAGCACAAAGGAGAAACTAGGTTTTCTGGCTCTAGCTTTGACATTTAAGTTGAACAATTAAATCCATTGCTAAAGCGATCTAGTAAATCTAGTGATCTAGACTTAGTTGCAGCCACCTAAAATGAATGTGAATTTATTTTAAAAGAATATCAGTAAAAAGTTCTGCGAAGAAGAAAAGTTATAATTCCTAAACCAGGAGAAAAACGAGTGTCAGTTGCAATAAGCATCTTTTCAGGCTAATAGCAACATAACAGCTTGAACATCTTTTCTCAGTAGCAGGTGTTTCAGCAAGAAGTGACATTTATTTGGGAACACATGAGCCAAGGGAATGATGCTGTTAGAAATAAGAAACAAAAAAAAACTTATTAGAAGGTATGAGTTTATTAATAACGCAAATGAAGACAATAAAAATATATAGATGTTAATTTGCATTTGCTTTTCTATATTTTATAAAATGTTACAGATTCAAAGGTAAGTTCTAACATAATGTCATTTCCTAATGGATCAACTCAACAAAATCAAACGTGTGATATAGAGATATGAACTAAACTTTGTTTAAAAAAAAAATTAAAATGAACACATACCACTGAGTGGGAAAAGAACTGCCTATAAAGTAGAACTGCATCTAATGCAAACTTCAATTCATCTTGTCCTAGGCATTCTACTGGCAGACTTCTCTGCAGCTGCAGAAGAAAATGCCTGTCAGGAGTCTCCCTGGCTGCTTAGCAGATCTGAAGTGATGCAGTTTTACCTGAGGGGGTAAGTTAAGTTCATCAAACAGGAAGGAGAAGCTCCCTTTCACTGTGAAACTGCATTATGTAGTGCCAAAAACCTCAAATAGTAATTATTTTCATATCACCATTTCAATTTAGGTGAGTGTTTCATCTTCCAGTCAGAATTTTTTCCCTTACAGATAGTGATGGAGGATGTACTGAAAGATTAGTAAGTAAACCAGAAACAGGTGTAAACAAACTATTCTTTGTATATTGTCATATTTTACAGCTTAGAAGATGTAAGGCAGGCTAGAGAGATATCAGCTGAAAATAATATAGAAAAGCCTTCATATCAGTGATAGAAGTATGTGTGATCAAAATTTTTCTCTAGATAATGCAAAAGGAGATGCACCTGGCACTCTGCAAGATGTTGCCAATTGCACTGACTTTTAAAATATCATTTATAAATAAAAGCTTGACCTTTACATTTTTGCAATATTAATTAAGATTTTTCCAAGGAAGGTGAGAGAAAGTCCAAATGTATGCAGAGGACATGATAGCTTTCTTATGATGCTCAAAACTCTTTATGAGATAGAAAGCATTTCTTTTTAGCAGGGAAGGTGACTGGTCATTGCAGCAAACTATGTGAGAAAGCGGAGGATTTTTTTATGCCTTCAAGTTAGTTTGGTTCCTTTCTGAAAGAAGTTTTTTATCCAAACACATGTAAGAAGATTCAGTGACAAAATAGATTAGTCACATAATATAGCTTATGCTATGCAAGAGGCAAATTAAATTAACTAATGGTCTCTCCTGGTCTTAATATCTGAGGGCCTGTTAATGAATGACACAGAAAGATTTAAAAGTTCAGAAGAGTAATTTATCAACTACAGACAGATAAACAGGCATAGAGTTCACTATCCTTTTGGTTATTCTAAAAGTGGATTGACAGTTGTGCCTGTTTTTCCTTGGTAGAAATTCTTCCCAAGCTGCGCAATCTGATCTTGTGTACTGTTGTTGTGCGTGGATCTTTGAAGTTAGAACAGAAATACAAAAACATATCAACATCAGACAGTCAGGGCCCATCCTTCCATACCTTCAGATAAAACTTTGTGCAGCCTTGATTTCAAAAGGAATAGTATTTTAAGATGGGAATTAATTAATATCTTATGGATGAAGCTACAAGTGAGGCTCATAAAACTGGTTGGTGAGCTTCTCTTCTCCATTAAACTTCTGCACTGTTTTACATGGATAACTATTAATGACTCAGTGCATTCTAAAATGACCAGCATTTTATTTAATATATTTATTCCAGAATTTTTACTTTATCAGGTATTTCTTCTATACTTGAATATTACACTTTTGTAGACTGTTTTTAAAGAAATGTTATTTTTGTGTTTCTTCCACAGTATTCTGTCATACCTACCATAAGTCTTAGAGAAATGATAGTTGTTCGTAAAACTTTATATAGAAAAGCTACATTTCAGAGTAAATAATTGTCAAGTTTATTATCAATAGCCAATAGAAATGTGAATACCTGTTACTTAAGGGTGAGAATAGATTTAATTGGACAACATAGGCAGCATGAATAACAGAGTCTTAGCAAGGGAGAGGGGTGAGATGGAATCCTGACTCCTCAGTCTCTTCAGATGGTGAAAAAAAATTGGTTCTGCTGTTGTTGTTAAATTTCCCATTTTGGGACTCTTCTGTAAGTTTGAGGGGATTTATATATCAAATTATAAAATGGTTTGCACTAAATTTTAATTAATTCTGTTTACATTTTTAGGAATTGGAATTAGGAATGCCTGTAAATGATACTGTAATAGCTAAAACAAATTCTGCTAACAGAGCTAACATAAGATGCACGCCTTTTTTTGCTGGCAAAAACTATTCAGTTGCTACAGATTATGGAGCTGCAAGTAGAAGTGGTACTGTACTAGCAGCACAACATTGTAGTAATATTCCTTTTTTACAAATTTCTATATGTATTTAATTTATTTTTTATTTTTATTTTATGTCTTCATTCAAATTAATAAAATATATTTTAATGTCTTCTTGCTGCTACCATCTGCTTCAACATTGACCAGAACAATAACGTTCGAAGGAAGTTGGAAAAATAAACTATCAACTCATTCCCTGGATTCTCTACAGGGACTTAAGTAGATGTAGCTACTATAGTTGTAGTTGTAACTATAATTTATCTATTTATTTAGACTTTTTTATAATTTGTTGGAGATTAATACTCTTTAATATATGTTCTAAAAAACCCCTATATTCCATGGAAATTAACTGCTCTATAATCAATGTCTAAGCCAAATCAGATGAATATAAAAAGAAAACAAAAGTCAGAACCATTACATTAAAATTTACACATCCTCTATTCTGGAGATCAAAATCGGCTCCAGAAGTTGTTAACCATTAAGAAAAAATATTTTTGTAGGCAGTCAGTTCTTTTAATTAAGTTTGTATGGAGAACAGGGCAACTTGGTTGTTTATATTAGGAATCTAAAGTTAAGTGAAGTTAATGTCCAATATATTTCATACTATTTTTATGAAATTCCAGACCAGGACCCTACAGAAACCACTATATTTCAGTATAGGGTTGCTGCTAAGGTCAGGAAAGAATTCAGTTTTATTTTACCTTTTACTCTTAGAATAGAATAATAATATATTGGAAGCCACCTCTGGAGATCATCTAGTCCAACTCCTCACTCACAAAAGTAATGTAGCACAGGTTACTAGGGCTGTGTCCAGTCAGCTTTTGAGTATGTCCAGGGATGGAGACTCCACAGCCTGTCTGTGCCCTTGTTCTGGTGTTTGGTCACCTTCACAGTTAAAAAATAAAAATTAAAAAACCAAACTAATATCTAATTTGAACTTCCCCTTCTGCAACATGTGCCTAGTCCTTTTATTGTGTGTCTTTGAGTCTGGCTCTGTCTTCTCTACAGCTGTCTGTTAGATAGTGGTAGACAGCAGTAAGATTCTGCCTTATCTTCAAGTAGAAAAAAACAACTCACTCAGCCTCTCCTTGTCCTTTTTGTGCTCCTGTCCCGGCCCATCTCAGTGGCTCTCCACTGGATTCCAATATGTCAATGTCTTTCTTTTACCATGGAGCTCAAAACTGGACACAGTACTCTAGATGGAGTATCTCGAAAGAGCCGAAGAGAGGGGAAGAGTCATCTGCTGCCCTTACTAACAGCCCAGCGTGCAGCTGGCCTTCTTTGCCATAAGGGTGCATAGCCAGCTTGTGTTCAACTTGTTGATGAAAACTGCCAGGTCCTTTCCTGCAAATCTGCTTTCCAGCTAGTCAGTGTCCAGCCTTTACTGTCACTTGGGTTTATTCCATTCCAGATGCAGGACATCATTGCATTTTCTTTTCTTGAACTCAAGGAAGTCAGCTCATTTCTCTAGCTTGCTGAGGTCCTTCCAAATAGCAGTCCTGACCTCCAGCACATTGACTGTTCCCCTTAATTTTTAATTTGTAGAGAGTGCATTCTGTCCAGTCATCTATATTGTCAATAAAGACTCTGGCAGTGTTGGCTCTGGTACCAACCACCGAAGACCATCCCTGGTAATTGGCTTCACAGTCAATTTTTCACATGCATTGTTCTTCCTCTGTTCACCAACTAGTTATCATCAAAAGCTATCAGGTTTTTCAGACACAAATTGTCCTTGTTAAATCATGCTGGTTGTCCACAGTCATTCAGGTACTGAATTGTGGCTTGTCATGTACCTTGTCATGCGTATACCAGATTGTGGCTTCCCAGAGGATTGACTTCATAGTCTTTCCAGGGATGGAGTTGAATCTGACCAGCCTGCAGTTCCCTGGATCCTCTTTTTTACCTTTCTTGAAGACAGGCATGAGATTTACAAGCAGTCACCAAGAACCTCTTCTGATTGTCGTGACATTTCAAAGTTAATTGAGTGTGGCCTTGCAATGACATTGATGAGCTTCATCAACACCCTCAAATATATCCCATGTGGTCCCATGCACTTCTTTATGTGAAATTTCCTCAAATGATTGCTAAATTCATCTTCCTCTACTGTGATTAAATGTTTCACTCTCACAGATTCTACCACTAGTCCCAGGGACCTGAGGTCAGAACTTACCGGTAAAAATGGCGGAAAACCCACACATTGAATACATCAGGCTTTTCGTGTATTTTGTCACTGGGTATCTGACCCCAATGAGCAGTGGGACTAAATTTCCCTTATCTTTCCCTTTGCTTACTATGTGTTATAGAAACCCTGATTGTCCTTCACATCCTGTGTGAGTTGCAACTCTGAGATTTGTCTTTTCTCTCTCCATCCCTACATGCTCAGGCAATGTCTCTGTATTCCTCCCTGGTACCTCATCCCTCCTTCTACCTTCTGCATACTTCCTTTTTGTATTTGAGCTCAGTCAGGAGTTCCTTGTTCATCAATGCTGGCCTTCTGCCATGACTGTAACTCTCTGCAAGTTGAAACAGACTGTTCTCATGCTTTAAGAGGTCATTTTGAATATCAAGTAGTTCTCCTGGGCCTCTTTGCCCTTCAGGGCAGTCTCCTACAGGATCCTGCCAAGCAGCTCCTCAACAAGCCAATATCTGTTCTCCTCAAGTCTAGGGCTGTAATTCTACTATTAGTCTTGCTCACTTCTCTCAGAGTTTTAGACTTCACAGTCTCGAGGTTCCTGCTGCTAAGGCTGCACTCAGCCTTCACAGCTCTGACTGGTTCTTCCTAATTCGTAAGTAACGAACAGGGGATAGTTGGTTTGTTGATCCCCTGTGTCATCAACACACTCCAGAAATCTGAATCACACCACCATGTTGCCCTTCCAAAAATTAGCACTGTGGTTAAAGTCCCCCATCAGTACCAGTGCTTGTAATCATGAGGCTTCCTCCAGTTGTAACAAGGTTTGTGTACTTCCTCTTCTTGATCTGTCGGTCCATAACACCTACCATGATGTCAACTGTTTTCGGTTGCTTTTTGATCCTTAGCCATAAGCTCTCAGCTGACTCTTCACTTGTCTGCACACATCCAAGACACTCCTTTGCCTAGAGTGTAACCCCTCCATCCCATCTTCCCTATTGTTCCTTAAAAGCCTGAATCCAGGCATGGAAATCTCCATACATGCTTCCACCATCTTTTTTTAATCTCAAAAAGATCATAGCTCTGCAACTGTGCACAGGCTTCTACTTTCTTCTTGTTGTTTCCCAGGCTGCATGAGTTTGCATACAGACACTTGTGATGGTCCCTTAGTTATGAAGCTTTCACAGCAGGAGTAGAACTTTCTGAATTATGCTGAGCCCTGGGGAATACTTTCTTACTTTTTCCTCCATGTCTCTTTGGGCTACCATTACCATCCTCGGATGAATCTAGTTTAAAGCCCTCCTCACTAGGTTAGCAAGCCCGTTGGCAAAAAGGGTTTGCCCTACTTTGCATCTTCCCCATGCCTTTTTCTCCCCAGAAGTCCTTATTTTTCAGAAATGATCCCATGCTCTTAAAAGATGAAGTCCTGCTTCAGCACCAGCCATGCAGCCAGGGTTTTCCTGGACGCTATTACCTAAGCTTTTCCCTTTTACCAGCAAGATCAAGAACACCACCTGCATTCTCATGCTTTTCATCCTCACCCCAAGGGCCTTGGTATCATTCATGATACACTAAAGGTCTCCCCAGTAGCATCATTTGTCCCCATGTGGATGAGCAAAAAGGGATAATAGCTTGCAGACTGTATGAGCCTCAGCAGTTTCTCTGCAACATTCCAGACCTGAGATACTAGCTAGCAACAAATATGCCAAGACAACAAATCAGTTGTGTTTCCATCCCCTGCAGAGGTTAGTCTCCAACCACCAGCAGCCGCTGCCTACATATGGGGCCAATTGATTACACAAAAGTGCTTGTTGCTATGTATAGATATATGTATACACTGTTTTAACTATAGTGACATTTTTGGCAAAGAATATAGGAAATCATGAGTCACAGCCCATTGTTTTGAACTTACAGCTTTCAGTTTTCAGAGCTTTTTCATTTTACTTAAATGTCCCTTACTGTACATTTCTAAGGAGACAAAACACTCAGGAAGCAGTATTGAGATGTGGAAAAAAACCCCTTCTTGTCTGAGTTAAGTTAATTGATTGCTGTTGGACAGCTGCTAGTGCTGCTAGCTTCTCTTAGTGAGCTGACTTGATTGCTGTGTCTGCTAGTAGGTAGGCACAAGATAAGTTTCCACTTCACAGAAAACAGTACAATAATTTGACTCTTTTATTGGAAGTCCCTGGAGAGAGGCTACAGAATGAAAGGACTCAGAGGAAGAATTATCCTCTCATTCTGCCTCAAAACAATCCTTCAGGTCAGGGAAATAGGTTGGAAGCAGCATGGGGACTTTTTTATGCTGCACCTGTTCAGTGAGGGGAATAGCTTTTATGTACTCCTTTAATTCTTTCAGTAGGGACTTAAATATTGTTAAAGGCAGCATATTTCAATGTTGTCCAGTAAAGATGTCCCACTGGGAAAAATATTCCTTATTGTACTATTGACCTATTCCTTCTTGCATTTGTCCAGAAGATTTCTGTAACAAATTCAGCTAGAGGGAAATTATTTTCCAGTTCAGCACTAGTTAGAGTGCTGGGCAAAGCATTCTCATTCTTGAATATCCATACATAGTTCTTGATTTCCACTGATTCCTGAACTCATCCAAAGAAATTAAATGAAATTAATGTCATGACTAGCACCAAGGGAATCCCTTCTCTCTCTCCCCCCCAACCCCTACCCAATCTCTCTCTCTTGCTCACCTTCTCTCTCACATTATAGTAGAATGGAGCATTCATATGGCAAAAAGAGACTCTAGAGAAGTGCATAACACAAGCAAGAAATCTAATATTTAGATTTTTTCTGACTTTTAGAATTTTTTAATCTTTAGAATTTTCAGAATAAGAACAGGAAAAAGTCCAGTTACTTCAGCCTTTTGTCTCCTACTTGGAAAAAAATAAACTTATGAAATACAGAAAGCATTTAAAAATATGGGAAAGGTATTGAGTGATGTCATAACACCTAAAAGAAGAAATGCTAAGCTAAAACAATAGTAACTTCTCATTGTAAAAAAAGAATCTAACTGAGGCAATTCTGGAAAGTAGGTTGATTAATCTAGATAGAGAAAAATTTTGGGGAAAACTCAAGACGTATTTAACTTTTTTTTCCAGTGCTCTTAAAACTTTTACTTTTAATAGATATAGAGAGATATATATGTGGAAGGTTTGTTACTCAGAGATGTGGAAATTGAAGTCCTTGGACAGACTAGTGTTATGTAAAATTCTATCTAAACAATGGTGGTAAAAAGCCTATCTAAACAATGCTGAGCAGCAAATAAAAGACCAGATATGCAACTTGTGCAAATTAAATACTTCTGTTTTGTCCATGGAATTTTGCTACTGCATCTAAGGTAAGGATCCGAAATAGTACTTGCTTGAAATAAACAAACAAACCCTTCTATTTTACCTAGAAATTAAAATACCTTAATGCAAGCATTGTCCTAACATTAAAATGAAGCAGTGCGGCAAATCCTGCAATAATCTGACTGCATTTCACTTCTTACTAAGACCAGGGAACACTGGACATCTTTTATGTAGGTTTTCCTATTAATGAGGCTTGTTCATCTTTTCTCAGAGGTGCTTTGGAAAACAATCCCAACGTATGTCCATAAAAATGAACTTCATGTTTATTGTTTTATGAACAATTTTTATTGCCTATCTTTAGCATTCTGGTAATGGTAATCATAAGTAACTTCCTGTTGTTCTAGAAAGTGAAGATTATGGATTTGTATTTACTTCTTATAAATAAATAAAAAAAAAAAGGATGGCTGTTGTGATCATGTAAATGGATGGCAAATAAAACCCTATCATCTTGTAAATGCTGTAGTTATTTACCTATACACCTACATATTCCCTGTAAGTATTCTTAAAAAGGGAAAACAGGAATAAAATAACATCCTTAGTATTTGTGCCAAACAGACAAGGAGAGTGAAAATCAAGGAAGTAATCAGTCAAATACAGAATTAAAGCACTAGCAAATTTATGTCAGGAAGTCCCAGGATTATTTCTCTGTGTCAAACCTCCTTCTCTGTTAGTGCTTTATTCATTACTAGTTTGAACTAGAAAAAGACAGCAAAAACATAAAGTAAAAATATAGCTTTTGAATATCTGTAACAAAATGTGTGATGAAACTAAATGCACATGCAGAGTTTATCCTTGATATTATATTTACAGATCCTGGGCTATTGGTATCAGTGGGAGTTTTGCTGCAGATTGAGAGATGTATATGGCCCATTGTATTATATTGGTAGGAGGAGCAGCCAAAATACTGTTTAACCACAGGAGGTTTTGCTTGACTGAGATGGAACAACACCACAGAAGCTAAAAGAGGTAGACAGGCATTAAATCTACAAAATAAATAAATGAAAAAAATAATATGTTTAGCACTTTTCTGTCATTCTAAAAATGTATAAAAACTAGTTTCCACTAGGAGGTTGTTCTTTGGTTTGGTTTTTGTTGTTGTTGTTGTCTGTCCC
>NW_008824000.1:716587-724178 GCF_000699105.1 Pygoscelis adeliae
CCAATCCCTACTGTAATATGTATTTAAAAAAAAATATGGCAGTCTATTGAGAGGAATAAGGAAAGAACATCTTCCTTGTGTTCTCTACTTCTGGTAGCCAGCCTAGAGGAAGGTATAATTTAGTCATTCATGTGAATAGAGTAAATTCCTTGTCATTATTTTGTAATAAGCCACAAGGTATACATGTTAAAAATTGCATCTACATGTTATAATATTATAACCAGTTAGAGGCTGCAAAGGTTTTCCGGAGAAATTTCCTTTGATTAAGAGCTGAGAAATGGATCCAAATCAGACACTGCATTATTTTATTTAAGGAAAGCATCCAGTCAGCAAGGTATCTACAATCTACGGCCATCAATTAGTAAGGCACAGTTCATAGTTGTCTTGTCCCTGAATTGAGTTGAGAAACAAATTAATTGTTTGCTTGCACAAAGCTCTCAGAAGACAGACACGAGTTGCCTTTTTCACTTTGGATCTTACAAACCCTCTGTACTGTTACACAGCCAGGCTTTGCTTTCCCCATTCTCAGATGAGTTTTACAAGGGGGAGGGATTAGTGGACCTGTCAGTAAGTGGTCCCTGACCTTTCCCTTTCCCTGGAATCCCAACTCCAGTGGACCAAACCAAGATATGAAAATACTCCTGTTATTTATTTCTCTGCCTGCCTCAGGATAGTGCTCTATTTATTTTTCAGAAAGTTTGAAGTATTCTGAAGAATTGTTTCTCAAGAAAAAAGATAATTAAGACAGATATCAGAAATCCACCAGATGTAGACCCTGGGAAGTGTCCCTATGGTGAAAAGTCTGCTGGTAGAAAAGATTGAACAGCATCCAAAATAAGCCAGCTGCTGAAAAATATGGATAGTCGCAGAGACAGGAAGAGGGCTTGTCCAGGGTAGATGTAGGTTACAGTAAATCACTGCCAAGAGCTGGGCCTCACAACTAAAATGTCAAGTTATTGCAGACAGCCCTGTTATGGGAAATTGTAGTAAACTTTTTTAAAAGACATATGGAAATGAAACAAATGTTAATAGATTCATCTAGCTTGAGGGAAGTCGTGTTTCTGGTTTGCTATATCATTCCGTCCACCTTTCTCACAGCCCTCCTCCTCTCACAGTTTCTGCCTCCAGGCCACTGAGTCTATAAACAGGAACAAGGTCATCAGTAAAAGACAATTTAGCTCTTTTCAGAGCCTGATAATTAGAATTTACATTATTGAAATGGAACTGATTGAATTTGTTGTTGGCAGTGTATTCTGAATTGACTACAACAAAGTCAGCTTCATCTGTCACCTTGCTGAAAATCCATCATTCTGGGTGAGTAAATGTTAGTACTCCTGCATTGTTATTAGCTAAAAGGAATCAGTGACTTCTAGTTAAAATATGTATTTAAAAAAAAAAAAAATCCCTTTCTTGCTATCTTCTCTAACTGAGAGGAGATGTTATGGACTGAGCATAACCCCCCATTTCCCATCCCCTTTGCACCACTCCACAGGGGGTGGGGAGGGGGAACGCCTGTGACAGTAATTGACAACTGATCTCCCTGTCCTTATCTCAACCCATGAGCTTTTTCCATCTTATTTTCTACCCCGTCCTGTTGAGGAGCAGGAGTGAGAGAGTGGCTGGGTGCTGGGTGGGTATCTGGCAGCTGACCGAAGTAATGCATAACATTGTATTGTTAGGTACGCACTATATACATCACTATATACATTAATAGGCTTAATTGACAAAATTTCCACCCCTAACTGAAAGGCAAAGATGCTTGAAAAATTATAAGTTCTGGAGACTTTGCTGAGAGTAGTTTTAGAACAGAGAGTGTGAAGGACAGTGAAAAACAGAAAGATAAATCTGGAAAAAAATAGGAGCAGGCTCCAGCACAGCTCAACAGCACCATGATAAGAGCCAAAGTATGGGGTCTGGGGGTAGCATGTTTGCTGAAGCCTGGTAAAGCAAGGAAGCTGTTCTTAGTTCTTTGTTTCCTCCTTTAGTAGCTATACATATCAAAGTCACCTGACTTTACTGTCATGAATTCCAGCTTATAATGAGAATGATCTGCAAAACCCACTATTTTGGCTAGCCACTTAGGCCAAAACAGAAAATTCACACATCGTTGTCAACATAGTTAATGTTTAATATTCCTACTCTTACACATGAATATCATAAAGATCGTTTCTTAGAAAATATTTACAGAGTTCTTGATGTTATTTTTAAATTCTTAACTTTTCATTTTCCCCCAGTAACTGAATCAGAATGAAGCCAGGGCTTTCACTCCATGAATTTGGTATCACATTTTTCCCCATGCTGCATTCCTTTTCATGAGAGAAATTTTCTTTAAATCATTCGGTTCCATAAAAAAGACATTGCTATCACTAGCATTTCCTTTGAATCAGACAACAGCCAATATGTAATAACGTTGTAACTCACTTTTCATATTGTGTCACTTTACCTTATCACTTGCCCTCTTAAAATGTGCCAGTCTCAACTTCAGAAATAAAAATTAAAGTGGGAAGCCAACTAAGGTCTTTTTCAGGAAGGTCAATAAACATTCAGAGATAGAGAAGCTTCCAATTCTAACTGTAGGTATTCTGAGGGGGAAAAGAAAAAATACTTTCAGTTCTTTACTTTACATCTTTACTATATCCAGATCTGCAAAACAAGAGTTCTAGGCTAATGTTACATCAGCTCCAGAAACAATAGGTTTCATAGAGAAAAAAAAAAAAAAAAAAGAATGTAAGGAACAAGAAGTTGCTTTTTTTTTATACTTTTCTTTGCTTGAGGCACTGTTTTCTGTTATCAGCACTGAAATAGGCATCATTTAAAATGCATACTGTACTTTAGTTTGAAACAACACTGAACACTTAATTTTTATTAGGATATGTTTTACCTGTATCAATTTCCTGAGAAACTTGAATTTTAACTGAAAAGTTTTTCAGATGGTGCCTTCATTGAACTGCAACTGAGATTCCCTTGCTAATGCCTCTCTTTTCCAACTCCCTTCTCCCAGTCACAGAGTTCTGTTCTGCTTTTATGACAAAGAAAATCTATTTTATCCTCAGAGGCTTTGCTCTTCCCAAGTGAATGATAACCAAAAGCAAATTCTTCCTCTTTTCCTGTTGAAAGCACTGTTTGGTGGTAACACTATGGAGATTATACTTTCATGTTTAAAAAATTGTCTTCCAGATTTGAAAATGAATTAAGTAAAACCTAGAATTTTAACACATAGGGCCAGCAATCTTTCAACAAAGTGCCTCTGAAATGCTAGAAACCTATGTGTACTTTGAAAAGCTAAACCTAAGACCTGAGAAAACAGACAAATATATCTGTCAAAACAACATCACATATGTGGGTAGAAAACATTCACAGCTAGCCTGATGAAATCCCAATCAAGGCATATTAGTTGAAAGTCTATACTAGTCAGAAAGACACAATACAAAAATATCACACATCCTTAGTAATAAGTGATAAAACATATTCAAATCCTATTCTAGCCTCTTTATGATAATGCAGAGCCCTTAGTATTCCTCCTGTACTGTTACCTCTTCTTGCCCGAGGTTGCTGTCTTCATACTGTGGCTGCTGTTAGAGTCCCCAGCTGGCATTTGCCTGCTTCTACTCAGTACAAGTATCTTCAGTATTTCAATTTAATAATATTCAACCAACTTTCTGTTTCTACTTTAGATCCAGTTTTGGTTTATTTTGTGTTTATTGGCTTTTATTTGTCTCCTGTGACCTCAGCATCACTTTTTGTGAATATTCATTCCTGAGGGAATGTTTTTCCCCAGGACACATAAACACACCCTATGGTCTGATAGTTTTGGGAAACTGCATCACCTGGATAACCTGTGGTAGAACAGATTTGGTAAATTATTTTATTATTTACTGAAGAAAGGGGAATTTTAAAAGAAATTAAATCTTATATTGTGATGCTTTCTAAAATAACTTTTTCAGAAATGTTGAATTTTTTTAATTTGGAGAGAAATATTTTCGATGTTTCATTTCAATATTTTATTAAAATTACTTATGCATGAAAATACAATTTTTTAAATTTCATTATCTGAAAAATAAAGCAGAATAGTTCATCTAAGGCTTCCCCCCCTGCCTTAGCTATTGGCTCTGTTATAATGTAAAAACCTGGCCTTCATCTAAGAGTTGACAAACTTCTTGATTTCATTGGCACCAGAAAGAGACACCCTATCTGGAAAATAGTTTCTAATTGCAATTGTATTTATCAGTGGTGTAGTTCCCTCATGTCTTATTCACTTTACTGTGATTCATAAGTCATACATTTTCATGAATAATGGCTTTTTTCATGAAAGCTCTGAAAACAGCTGTTACAGGTAATCTATCTGATGCAGCTGTGAAAATGACTAACATTCATCTGAGTTCCAGCTGAGGAAGTGGAGGGAACACTCACATGACTCTTATGCTAGCAGAGTTAAGGTAACACAACCACTAGATCTTCAATATCTTCAGATCTTCAATAAAGGGTCAACTGTACCTTAATTCTGCTTCTATGAAAGTCAGTATAAAATTTAACATTTAACCAGAGCAGAGCTAGCTGAGGAGTTTTTTGTTTTGGTTTGGTTTGGGTTGTTTTTTTTTTTATCTGACCTATGCTGTTTACTCAGAGATTTTATAAAAATGAAACTACTGCATTTTATGTTGACGGTAACAGGAAACAAACTCAACTGTAGTGCCAGTCTTATAAAGCATCTGTGTCCTTAGAGACTGATTTTGTTTCTGCTCTGCATGAGAGCAATGGGAAATCAATATACAAATCAACTCTAAAACTGGGTCACTCTCCAGAGAATAAGTTGAACATTTCTGGTTCATATGAACCTGAGAGAGGATGCATGCATTCAATGTGAAAAGCTGTTTTTAAAAATGCCAAAATCTTTACATGCATAGGAGAATAATAGACTTCTTACTGTCTTCTAACAGCAAAGGAAAACAGTGTTGAAGATTATGTGTGTGATCTCTTAAATCAGAGTGATTTTAATTAAGCAGACTTTGATGAAGTGCTGTGTAAACTGTTGTCATTTACTTGAGTCATTTATTAAGATAAGAACTTTTTTTTTTTTTGTAATATCAACAAGGACTGTGATCTGCTAAAAGGCAAAACTATGCAGTGTTACAGAGGGGGTACTCTGACCCATTAAGATATATCCATAATGACAGTATTAAAAGGCTTAGACAAAAACATCCATGGACCTCAGTGAGTTCAACTCAAGAAGAACAGAAGGTTGGGACGGAGACGGCAAAGGGGCGCTTGAGAATGGGCATGTAAGAAAAAAGGATCAAAGCTTGCGACAGTATTACAGGTCAAAAGGCTGAACTTCAGCACAATTTAAGAGAAGAGGCCAAATCCACATATGAAATTTAAAGTGGACTGCAACTACACCCAAGTTTTGTTTGCATTTGTAAAACAATTAAATGTGTTCTTTAGTATCCTTTTTTCTTCCTCATTCATTCTGTCATCATTAGGTCAATACAGTGGATGGTATGCAACATTAGATATGTAAACTGGAAGATGAAATGTAATGGGTGTGTGCATGGAAAGATTATTTTGAGCAGTTTTATTGCAAAAAAGTGAATGTGATAGGCATGCTGATTCAAACTACCAAGCTGTTAACTTTAAGAAGGGACAATAAAGAGTCAGGTTATTAGCAGATCTTTTTATATGTGACTTACTGTGGTTAAGTGGCTCTTAATCCACTACAAGAGAAATATATGCCAGAACCACAGGACATTAATATCCCCCACACCTACTTCCCTATATCCATAACCAGCATCAAACTAGAACGAGGAATGTTACAGTCAGAAGAAACAGACGTTTCTTTGCACAGTATAAATAACTAAAATGTTTTTCTTGTCCCATAACATCTTGCTAGTTCCTTAGATTTCCTTGTCAGGCTAAATCTGAAAGCACGATGCAGCCAAGTGACTGTCTGACTTATCTAATGATAACATCCTCTCTGCTAAGATGTACCAAAGAGAGATGAGGTGTTTTTCAGCTACCTTCTCTTTCAACCTTCAGCTTGTATGAAAGACAATTGGGATTTACGCTGGAGACGTTAGCAAATTCAAAAGATAAATCCTGACTTTATATTAAAGAAAAATGAGAAACACAAAAAAGATTCTACTGAAGAATCAATACTGAAATTTGATACTGATCTAGCAAGAGATGGTATTTCTCTAATTTGAAGGACTTCTGTTCATAAGTTAAGTGTCCATATGCCTATGGCGACAGAAATGAATGCTCAAATAACAGTTATTTTATATCAGTATTTAAAGAATAGACCTAAATGGAAAACATTTCTCTCCTATCAAGCCCTAAAACTGTTAGAATATCTATGAAACTTCATGGATTAAGTAAGAAGAAAACAGACAAGTCTTCTTTTAAAGCATGATTTTGATCTAGATAGAGTCTTTCTCAAAATAATGATTTTCATGTGGACATCTGTCTTGTACTGCTGGTACTCAAAGAATTCTCTTTCATTGTACAGGGAAGAAGACAATTAATAGAATAAAACTAAAATTCTAACCAAATATCATCATTCTCAAAATTTTTGATGAATTAAAATCATAACCTTACTAATTTATATTTTCTTATGAAGGTATTTATTTTTAGCTCAAACTAATACCAGGAGCATAGCACTAATAAGCTATACAGGGTTACACATTCAACAATGCTTTTCTAGTATTAATAAGCCTAGGACTTGTCATGTAGAGAAGAAACACTAGTGGAACTTATTGGGACAGACCGGACCTTTATTACAAATAGTAATTATTCAAAGGCATGCGACACTTCTCAATCTGGACCAAAGGTTTGGAAAACAGACCTTTATCAACATATTATTAGTAATCTGCTAGTCAGACTTCTCTTGTCTTCAGTTAATAAGCTGAGAGTAGTAAATATAGATATGTAGTCCTCAGAGCATGTGAGATATAGAATCATAGAATCATTTAGGTTGGAAAAGACCTTTAAAATCAAGTCCAACCATTAACCTAACTCTGCCAAGTCCACCAATAAACCATGTCCCTAAGCACCACGTTTACATGTCTTTTAAATACTTCCAGGGATGGGGACTCAACTAGTTCCCTGGGCAACACATTCCAATGTTTAACCACTCTTTCAGTAAAGAATTTTTTCCTCATGTCCAATCTAAACCTCCCCTGGCGCAACTTGAGGCCATTTCCTCTCGTCCTATTGCTAGTTACTTGGGAAAAGAGACCAACACTCACCTTGCTACAACCTCCATTCAGGTACCTGTAGAGAGCGATAAGGTCTCCCCTGAGCCTTCTTTTCTCCAGGCTAAACAGTCCCAGCTCCCTCAATCGCTCCTCAGAAGACTTGTTCTCCAGACCCTTCACCAGCTTCGTTGCCCTTCTCTGGACACGCTCCAGCACCTCAACGTCCTTCTTGTAGTGAGGGGCCCAAAACCGAACACAGTAGTCGAGGTGCGGCCTCACCAGTGCCAAGTACAGGGGCACCATCACTTCCCTACTCCTGCTGGCCACACTAGTTCTGATACAGGCCAGGATGCCATTGGCCTTCTTGGCCGCCTGGGCACACTGCCGGCTCATGTTCAGCC
>NW_008824000.1:726958-736130 GCF_000699105.1 Pygoscelis adeliae
TCGCTCTTGATTGTCCTCGGACTTGTTGTGATTTTATCGCTGCCTATCTGAAAAATCAATAATGGATAACAATCTAAGGGCTGTGCCAGGGTAGGAAGCTTTCTCTTCTCATCTTTAACTCGGGCCCTAGGGAGACAGCAAACTTTCCTAAAAAGAGGGTCTGTCCTTAATATTGAGCCTTCTCTTCCCTTCAGAAGGGAGTCTCCTATGACAATGACTTGTCTTCTTTTCTTTATGGAAGTAGTTTTGACACAGGACATAGGCCGACTTAACCTCAGCGACACCTCCAAGCTAGGTGAACCATCGTCCTTGTTATTGTTCTGTTCCACTTGCAGAGCCTTATACCTCATACGATATTATACAAGGGCAGCTGGGAAGATGAGGCAGTCACAGAGGAGATGTGCCTGCTGCGATGAGCAGGAACTTGTTGCCATTGTCCCCTATCCCTTAAGGCTCTGTGTTCAGCCAGGCAGAGAGAGGATAGGGAATCCTCCATATCATGCATCCTGTCTGCCTGTTGGGCCTGTCCCAGGGAAGGTAGGGTGCGATTCCAGTAGTCTCCCTCTCCCTCGGACTCCCTGATACTCCTCAACCTACTTACCTGCTCCCAGAGCTCTGTCACTAAGTGGAGGAGTTCCTCTGCCTGGGCACACCTCCTACAGGTGTGCTCACTACTGCACCCCAATACTGGCATAAGAGCAAGGCACAGCCTACAGCCTGACACCTGGGTGGCAGCGTGTTCCCGCCGGAGCTCTCTCTGGGAAGCTGCATCAGTCGTGGTGGGTGCAGAGCTTAGAGAGGCCATGGCTTTCTGCCGGGTGGATACCATTGCTCCCTGGACGAGCTGGCAGAGCTTCAGTGTCCTTCCTGCATGCCGTTCCGTGCAAACTGCCATGCCATGCCCTTGCTGACATGCCACACCCTGTTTGCCCGCCCTGGTCACTAGCACTCCCTAAGGGCTTCTTTTATATGTGTGTGGGGGCTCCTGGCCCTGCCCAGGTCTCGTCAGCCACTGTCATGCGGGCTGTGGGCTCCTGGCCGCTCGCTCAGCTCCCCCTGAGGTTCCCCTGGTTTGGGAATCCCCCTTGTGCACCATGCTAGAGCACTCCGCTACAGATCGTGCTGGCACCGGAGCTGCTCCCCTCAGTGACTGAGTGTTAGTTTTGGTTACACCGCATTTAAATCTCCCACTGTTGCTCCTGGCCCCACCCAGGTCTTGTCAGCTGTTGAGGGACTTCCTCAAGAAGGAATAAAGTACCTCAGAAATAAAGTTGTTATTAATTATTTCTATGTATTTTCTAACACAAATAAAATAGGCATCAAAATAGATTTTCTCCAGCATCCACTGCATTTTATTAAAATACAGTCCCTATCTTCAGCACTCTTACCACTGCAAACACATGAAGTTCCTGTATCACTTGCATACAATGATAGAAATGAGTGTTTAACGAACTCTAGTTGTCTGAGGCTCTGATCTTGAGGACAAATTATATAAACACCAAAACCTTCACAGAACGAATTTGAATAGTTACTTTCTTCCCTCCTGGTTATTCTTCCAACTGACAGTTCCAAGGAAAAGTCATTTAAATGTGTTCTCACTTTTCATTCTCCTTCTGAACTTTTATCATGTGGGTGCTCGTTGCAGTTCAACTGCCAAGTTTTGTGTCTTGCTTTTATAAAGCCTCTGAACATTGTCTTCATTCCACGGTAATGGGGTGTTAATTTTTCAAATACAGCTTCTCTGATGCCATACTCACTGGGTATAGATTGCTTCAGGGACTCTTTGGATGTATATCCCTTTATCGAGTTAATGTCACCATTAGTTCTGATTGCCTCTTTAAGTGCCTTCTTGTGTTCTGCTCAGGGTATTACAGATTCTTATTGTTTTCTTCTTTTGGGCAATTTTACTTTAATGCTTTGTTTGTTTGCAGTCTCCCTGATTTGTACAGGAGCTTTTGCCTCAATTTTCCTTCAAAGTGGATTCCAGTTGTGTTATTAGATGGAGTACAAAGTGATTTTCCATCACTTCAGACAGTTTTATACTTGCTTAATGAGGTTAGAGTTTCTGTTTCTGGGGATGTGACTTGCCTTATTTAGTGGGGTTTTAGTCATGCACACTATTCAATGACTTTGTTGGCTGAATCTTTTCAATTCCCTTCTGTGTATTTGATGTTTCTTGTAATATTATCCAGAGTTATGACCAGTTGCAGCTGTGTGATTTCATGGCTGAGGTCCGCAGAAAAATCTGCTTATCAATAACTTCTCAACAGCTGATGAACTTTATTTGTGTATAGTATTAGGCTACAGAATTCACCAAATCCCCCATAACAAATTTTGCTTTGATGTAATTTACCTGTGCATGCACGAGTAAGTGTCATTTAATGGCAATTGTATGTCAGACTAGAAAGGCTGCATTTCTCCTATTGCACTCTATTCCCTGGTTAGGAATCGCTTTACACATTTTAGTGCACTCATAACAAACTGGGATCCATTATATAAAAATCTGTGCTTTAGACCTCTGGGTTTGTTCATCCTTGAAGAACCGAGTGAGCTGAAACATTACAACACCATTTTTCAAGAAAGAAAATATAACAGTTACAATACCTGACTATTAAATTTTCCTCCTGGATGCATTATTAGATGGACAAAATTAAATTTAGCAGGATACTAAAGCAACAAAGATCTATATCAGTAGCCCCATGGCAGACACTTAAACTATTCAGATTTTGGCAAATGAAGTTTTCACAGAGTCCAACATATTATGGAGGAAAATGGCTTACTTTCACTGTGGGTTTCCTCTGGTTTTCTAAAGCAGAAAGTTTGATTTATATCCCCAGGATGGATGCTTCTGACATGGTCACCACCCTTCTTCTGCCACAAAGCTCAAACCAACTCAGGCTGCCCTGTGACAATGCAATTTTGGTGCTCTAAAAGCTGTTTATTTTTTATCTGGTTTTATGTCAGCCCACTAATGCGTATTAGTCTTCCAAAGGTAAAAATACAGTGAGGATAAAGCACAATAGTTTTGCTTTGAGGTTAACTTCAAGTACTACACCAGGTGATGTATCATATCACCTTTGGTAAAAAGCACAGCATTTACTGCTTTTTCTTCTGTAAAGCCATGAAGCCATAAGACTTGATAGCTGTGGAGATAAATTATTTCAGTTCTGAAATGCTTCAGTTAGAAAAGCTTTCCATAGCCACATTTTAAAGATTATTTCCAGGGAAAATGGAATTTGTCTTGGTTTATGTTTCTTCATGGCTCATAAACAAGCATGAAGAGTTTTGTTTCCTTTAAAGAGATGATTAGTGGAGTCCCCAATATCAGAGGCTGACAAAAATAAACAGAAATAGAATATTAAAAAAACCCATAATTTTTATTTTCATTCAACATTGCAAGTCTTTGGATGCAATTGAATCATGTTTTAAAGCCTTTCTCAGTGACTGTCAAACTAAGAAACTCCCTGAGGAAAAAAAGACCGTTATGGAGTAAACATGGGATCACTGCTGTGGGGCTTCAGAGTAGATCATTCAGCAGACTCCCTCATGAATGGGATTATTGCATTATGGGAAGTATTGCTTGAAATAGGCTTTGGAACCTGCACCTGAAACATGAAACAGGTTTCACCTGCTCAGATTCAGGAATTTCAATATTAGATGCCCAAGTCAGGACAAGGCATCTTTAGTGCTCCACTAGTCATTTACTCAGAGGAGAGTAAAAAGCATTTCCAGGAGATAGCTCATCTCATTCCAAAACCACTGTTTTGGATAGGTCAGATGAACCACCCTTCATCTGCTTTTATCTATTGGCTATTAGGGGAAATTAGATTTATCTCCATCCCTAAGAATAAAGCAATAATCTAACCATCTTAATTAATGCTATGTGATTAGTCCTGGTCCTGAGATCCTCAAAGAACTTGGTTATTATCTCGATAACAAATCTGTGAACCACACCTTCAAGAGAGTAATTACGAGACGTATTAATGTGTGTATCTGGGAATAAAATATTTCATGTTTAAACAACCCTTTGTAATTGTCAAAACAAGAAAGTACAATTGTTGTAAAGAGATCATTGTTCAATTTGTATAAGTATTATTTATGTTCTTAGGCACTCAGACTTGCAGGTATAAAGTTCTGTGATGATTCAATGCTCTGGAATCAAGTACTGTAACTAAAAATAATTATTTCTGTGCATCAGAAGTCACTAATTGTTCCAATTACTCTGTAGACTTTGAAAGTATAGGCTAGGCTAGACTGCTTTTTGAATTTTCAGGCTTTTAGTCTTGCAAAATTTGGAAGACACTTCAGCAAGTGTCAAAAGGCATTTGCTCACTTCTAGCAGCCAGAATATACCTAGAAGTTCATACTCTATGCAGGTTTGTCTGACATGGCTTTGGAGATTTATGCTACCAAAACCCCACAAATAAATTCCCTGCAAGATCTGATTGAGCGATGGGTCATATCAATAGCAATATTCCCCTTGACTCAGGAACTAGCATCATTGCAACTCATCAGCAGCTATATTTTGACATTTCTTTAACATCTCGTAATAATGATAACGCTCATTGTCTTCACAAAAATCCTTGATTTAGATCTTTCTGTTTTAAGAAGTGGTATTAAGAATGAAAAGATGTATTGGCATAAACTTCCAGTAAACAAAGATATGATCCTGTAGAAGCTTGAGTTCATTTGAAAAAACACCTGCTGAAATATTACAGCATCATATATGATAGGGTACAAAATTGAAACCACTGCCTGAATTAAAATTTTAGGAGCAATGTTGGAGAAATATGAAAACATTATAAAGAGAAGTATTTACTACAGGTAATGACAGCTCATGGAGATCAAACAGGTAGAACATTAAATTGGTCCTAGTTTTCATTATTATTCATGTGGATGCCTTAGAAATGTCTGTTATTTTCCAACTTTCTCTGAGTGCAACAGGGTGAAAGAAGCAATCCCACTGTGAGAATTTAAAATCTGCCTAAATGATGTGAATGCCCTTTTTATATCAATGTGAATAAAAGCAGGTTGCTCAAATGCCAGTGGTTTCGTACCTTTAGGTGAAGTCTGGACAAAATGAAAGGGCTTTTTTCAAGATGTATTTGTTCCCAGATCCTTTGCATTCACATTAGGATGCAAAATGCACATTGGAGATATGAAGCCAAACAAGGGGGAAGTGCTAGGCTCGTTATTCCTACTGATGTTGTGAAAAGTGAGAGCTCTCCTGTAGCGGCAGTGGCCATTATTCACAGCCTCTGATCTTTCCCTCAGGATCTGTATTAGGAAAAAAGTGAGCTTTCCAGTGCTCCAGAGCAAACTGGGTAGTGTCATAAACATTTCGTTACCCTTGGTAGCACATCGATCTGGGCTACTACTTATCTTGCTTATGTCTACAGTTGACCCTGGCTAAGTAATTACAAAATCATTATTGGTGTGTGTGAGGGGGGGGGGGGGGGGGGAGGTTTTGGGTGGGGGGGGGGGGGGGGGGGGAGAAAAGACTCTTTCTTTGCAAAAACAAGGGAGGTGAAGAAGAAGAAAGGTTACAGCAGTTGATATGCGTATGAATACATGCATACATAGTTATTTAGACCTTTTGAGAAGGCAAAAGAGAGAAAGTAGTAAGTATGGAATTAAGTGCAGATGGTAATAGGTAGGGGCGATAAAGGATTCTGCAAGGACAGAGAAGCAGTGCCTTTGGCAAGGAATCAGGCAATGCTGCATGAAAAGAAATCACTGTTATAGTGGAAGAATTCTGCAGAAGAAAATAACTCAGGGCAGATTTCACTGAATCACAGGAAAGAACATGGTGATGAATATTGACAGAAAAATTGTCCACGGTTCTTACCTAATTCACAGTTTCTCCTGTATAAGTATAAATTGTTCTTTTTCTAAGTTTGCTTATGTCATACCTATATGATTCTCCACAAAAATAAGTTATTGTCTTCTTATACATCATATGTATTTGCAATTCTATTCTCAGAATACTTTCTAAATATCTTTTAGTTAAATGTTTTCAAATATCTCTCCCTTATCTTAGGATAGCTTTGCATTTATGTTTCTAGGTAAAGAGATTTTGATAATTAATTGTGTATACACTATCCATGTGATTTTTTAATGTGTTGATTATTAATATTTTCCCTAGATACCTTTCAATCATTTTTATTATTTGGTTTGAATAAAAAGCATGGTTTTGTTACCAGTTTTTCTCCTCTGTTATTAATTTGAAGCTTTAATAGGTTTTCATTTTTTATTTGTGTACTGGCTACAGTAATGTGAGTAGGAAAGATTGTTCACCATATTTACATCTCAAGTATCTCTACCTTGTTGGAGTGCTTGATTATTCCCTTAGAGAGAAATGTTAATTATAAGTGATGGAGATTCCTCTTTGCTTTTCAGAATATGTCAATGGCTGAAGTATTGAACAAAACAATTTTCCTGATAGTTCAAGAACCCTCATTGTCCAGCCCATTGATCCATTTTCATAATGCATATGTTGCAGAAGTCAGTGATATTTGCTCAATTTACCTGGTCCAGAATTGTGTATAGATTTTTATGGTTTATTTGCTCCAGAATTTTGTTATTTATGTCAGCACCTCCTAAAATATATTCCACCACTTTCTGTCTGGTTAGTGTCCAAACCTCTCTTTCTTGTTACTCTTGCTTCTTCTGCAATTATCTTGAAGTTGTTTTGGATTGAAGGTATTACATCATTTGATATTTACACATATTGTTCAATATTGTTCTCATATAAACTGAGATACTATAGTGCCTTCCTAGACCTATTTGTCTCAAATTTATTAACAAAACAGTACTGCGGCGTTTGTTTGTTTATTTGTTTGTTTTTTCATAAAAACTCATTCTCCTTTTGTCAGTATCTCAATGGAAACAACAAAAAAAGAGATTCTGTGGGAGTAAGGCTAAGATAGGATAAGTTTATGAAGTAGAATCCTCTGTGAAACTGTCCACTTGCCACTTTCACAGACCCTTTATTCTGGATATCTCAATATATGAATCTGATTTCTTCTTCAGGGAAAGAAGACTGCAAATTTGGTGTTAAAGTCAACAGAGCCCATGTGTGGTGAAATAGCTTTTGAAACAAACTCATTTAATTATATGAAATTAAATTTAGATAAAGTAATTGAGTTTGCAACATTTGTCAGGATCTTGTTATGTGTCTAAAGAACAAAATATTTGCTTTTATTGTTTAAACCTAAATGTTTTTGTCATATACATCTCTTTTAAAAACAATGTGGAAAAAAATGTCTTTGCATACTGTTACTGAGAGTAAAAGTTGGCTAAGGGTACTAGAAATATAATCTGCTAGTGGAATTCCAGAAAGAAAGCATTCTAAAGTTACTGTCATGGTCTGAAGTTAGTAATTACAAACCCTGCATAAGATCAAACATAGTATGTTATATAGCAGTTCTTACATGAGGATTATAACTTTATTTTGACATAAAATAAATATTTTTTTTAAAAAATTCAAATTTCAGAGAATCCATTGCATCCATTTATATTTTTTAAATTTTTAATTAAGGTAATTATTCCAAAGATACTTTATTCTTGGACTGAATTTGTTTAATTATACTTTCTGAATATTAGACCTTTTTTACATAGTCCACTCCAAGCTTTAAGTAAATACTTTACTATTTGAAAGACTCCTTGGCTGTTTCTACAGACCAAAACTTCCAGTAGTTGGTGAAAAAGATCCAGAATTTGTGTTCATCTTTCCCAAATTATGAATTCTCTGTTCAATCATTTATTATATGATGGTTATCATGAATATAAAGTTATTCACAGATTATTGAGTCAAAAGGATTCATTAGGTAAGTTTTGCGAGATGCGATTTACTGGGGATATTTTCTTTCAAAAGTCTATTGACTGCCCTTGAGATGGAATAGAAATGTATTTCCAGCATGCATTAGGTTAGTGTCTGCTTCATTGCTAAGGTGCCTAAAAGACATGAAAAACTAGTGGGAAGCTATTGCTACCGTAAGTCGGCAGATGAAGAACTCTCTAAGACTCAGTTTGGAGTTTTAGAAAGCAGGCATTCTTTATTGCGGCGCCGGGTGCAAGGTGGAATTTCTACAAATCAAGCACACCTATGCCGAGATCACCGTTACATTTATACACAAAAATTATAAGGTAGTACACTCCCAGTTACAATGATTGGTTAGTGATTTGCATATAATTATAATATCGGTTATGTCATTCTCTTCTGTTACTACGCTTGCGCGGGGGAAGGGTCTTCACCTGGGCAAGGGTCTTCTTGACCTGTGGGTGTGTTTTTTTAGTATTATAATAAAGGCAGTTCACTTTAGGACACCTTAAAAGTAGGTTTTATTGCCCAGTTGGCCAGCTAGATATCTACCTTGCCAGGTTGTCAAATAACTCATCCCATATACAATAGAACCTAGGGGCTCTGGTTATGGTCTAGAGAGTCCAGAGAATAGGGAATAGGGACTTCAAGCAACACAGCCTCAAATAATAATTAACACAGCAACCTGTACATAACGCTACCATAGAGGCTAACTTATTGAAATAAAAATGTTCTCATAGTTGGTTATTTCACAACTTAAAGATTCAGTAAAACTTAAGATAATCTTCAATACTATGGGCAAATCTCTCCTCTCGGATGGTTGAAGTGAGAACAATATTAAATGTGTCTTGATTTCTTCAGATATGACAGTGTTACCTGCATCTTGAAGTGATTTGTTTGGATGCTTATTTTTGTAAGTAAAACAGACCCTGAAGCAAGGGATATGTCTATAGTTAGCTCTTCATGTTTGTATTATTGTCCTTATAATTGCTCATCATCTCATAACGCCCACTCCTAATATAGGCTGATTGAGACTCTGGAAAATATCATCCGCATTTATCTTTTATCAATAATGTCATATCACTAATGATGACTGCACTCCAGAATACGGTACGGTATTTCAGTGGTGTGCATTGGTAGAACGGCTTGATGGAATACAGAGAGAGCATTTCAGGAAACTACAGGTGCTGTCTGCCATACTTTGTGGAGAGCTGGAAAGATTTTTCTCCCATTTGACAATGACGTACATAAAATGTGTGGCAGCACAGCTTGAAAAAAGCTAGGTCATGCCCTTGCTCTGTATTTATCCCCACACAGTTCTTGAAGCCATTAATAAAGACAGAAGTGACA
>NW_008824000.1:736177-737943 GCF_000699105.1 Pygoscelis adeliae
ACACAGTGAACTGAGCTGGACATTTAACACGGGGCTTAAAAGTTCTGGAGATGTTTTGGCCATACCGTTGGATACAGAAAATGCAAAAACAGTTTTTCATAGTGGCGTGGAAAAACCCTTCAAGCAGTTGAGGAACTGAGGAGGCTCCTGCCATGGTGGCTGTTTGTTTCCAAAGCACATTCATCACTATCACAAATGAGGATAAGCCAGTTTTAGTACTTCTTTCCTGCCTGTGATTAGTGGCATTGGACATTTTTTTGGTGACTCAAAAATTGATGTGCTCTTTAAAATAGGACACACTGTACACCTCTGAGTGATAATGCATATGTGATGGATAATGCTGTTAATTGATAGAATAGCTCAGCTGAGGAGTCAGTAGAGTCAAACTTCACATTAACCTCACTCAGGCTCAGAAATATCAAACACCTATCAAACCAGCAGAAGCCAGAGGTTGCCTGTTATAAGTAAAGTTGTAGAACATGTTGAGATTATAACAGTGATCTGAACCCTGTTACGCCTTAACCTGTCCTTACCACATTGTTTGTAAAATGTGCTGCTCCTTAACACAAGTTCCTGTCACATTACCTAGCTTGAGTTTTCAGACAAAGACTAATACTGAAAGTATCAATATGGATGACAAGGAGCCATTTAATGATGAATATTCCATATCAGGCATGACATATAGTTCATCTTACCGAAATATTTCTAAAAGTATTAAAACTGACATATCCATAGTTCATATTAGAGGATGCTAATTTAGAAAAAAGCTATCTCCATCTGAACCACGGTTTTAAATAATATTAATTAAAAAGTCTTAGGAAAGTTGTACAACCTAAACTCAAAAATGCAAGCTTTGTTTTAAAAAAATTAGGTGCAGCAGTGATCCAGAAACTATACAGATTAAAATAAAAATAAAAAGTCTTGTATTTTTCACATCTGTTTGTAAAAGTTATTAAAAAAATAGTTTGGATTTACGTGACACATTTATTCTACGTAATTCAAAATGTCATACTTAATGTAAGTAAATACAACAAATTTACAGAAAATAATTCTCAAGATATGAGAGACTTGTCCAAACAAATCAATACAAAATTTAGAAGCAGGGTTAAAAAATTCTGTCATACTAGCAATAATTTGATAATTGGGTCAAATGTGCATTGGTCCCTGACTATAAAGGGACATGAAAAGTTAAATATAACTGCAGCAAGAAATTAATTCTTGCTGCTGTAGGCTGTGAATGCCTTTTAATTATTAATGCCTTTTTGTAGTAAATATCTCTTATGTTATAGTTGACAAAGAAGTATGCAGAGATTGCAAACACAAGTAACAGTTTTTACAGCCTGTTATTACAAAATATTCAAAATACTAATGATAAAGCTAATTCTAAAAGGTGACAGACAAAAACTGAAATATGAATCATTAATTTAAAAAGAGATTTAGAGGTTAAACTTTCCTTTTCATTAAAATGTGATTTTAGATACTTCAAACATCATTACAAGTGTCCACTGGACTTTCTATGTTATGCTGTTTCAGATTCTTTAGGTGTATGTAATTGTTTTTCATCTTATCAACAGAATAAGCTATGTTCCCACTCAGAGTTCATCCCCATTTACACAAGGTGAAATGTCCCCATTTTCTAAAATATTGTTCTGCCCATATGATATTCTAGTCTTGAGTTTTTAAATTGTGAAATGGAACCTGACTTATCCTTACTAGTGTTGTATGGATAAGCAGTAAAAGTTAATTATTATCCTGTTTCAATATAA
>NW_008824000.1:737987-756665 GCF_000699105.1 Pygoscelis adeliae
TTGTAGGCCAACTTTCCATTCCTAGTGAGAAAAACTTTTTTTATGGATTTTTTTTTTATTATGTTAAAAAATACAAAAAAAAGAAAATCTGACTTTCTATAAAGAAAGATATTTTGAAGAAAAATCCATGATCCAGTTGCATAATCTAAAAGAAGGTAGCTAATCAGTAGGACAAACCTGAGTTTTCTCATAGAATAAGATTTGACTATATTAACATAATTGGACCTGAATTAAATTCTGTTTAATTCCAAATGGAAAAATAAACTCTTGTAGCCAGTACTAAATAGAGTAAGTAACATAATGATAAAAAAACTTTTCCCCCAAAATGCACCAACTTCATTGTAGCTGCTGACAAAAGCTTCACCTCATTCTTGGCAGAATTTTTTCTCTTAAAAGAATGTGAAGAAAACCATGTACATACACATTATGTATGTGGAAAAATAATCTCTAATTGCAAGCACTAGGGAGATGTGACTTTTCTTCTCCAGTGTACTTTTAAAAAATGGAAATAAGATAGAGGACTGTTGATAGAGGTTGATGGAAAAAAAGAAGAATGACCAAAAATCAGTGGCAAAATGAAAAAACTATAAGCAAAATAGTTGAAAACAAGAAAAAACAAAACAAAACAAACACCTCAAAAAACCTATGGAAGGAGAAAATTGAAATTAAGAAAGGGAAAACCTAAATCAGAAAAGAAGAATGCATCCTAGAGAAAAGTGAAAACAGAAAAAAAGAATAATTTTGAATTTAATAAATGAAAGAAATTATGGAGTATTAAATTTAATAGGTGCTGAATGTCAACATTTGCATAATAAATCTTTCATTGAGGCAAATACCAAGAAAAAAAAACCACCTGAAAAGAGGCTCTGTTCTGAAAATCCGTTGCTGTTTTCTGATTAAAGGAAGTTTTAAGTTTCAATCATCATAATGTTCTCACAAATATGTATATTTTGATATAACTTTGGGTAGACTTCACATGTTGCCAGAAAGTATAAACTTTTAGTTCAATTGTATTTTAGGCCAAAGGAAATTTCAGTTTCAGATGTATGAATTTTCAACAAACAAGTTAGAAAAAATCAACAAAAACTTACTTTAATTAGAAAATATTCTGTTACAGAACACATTTAAAAAACAAAAGTAAACTTTACGTTTAAAAATTGAAGAATTTTAATGTTAAATATATAAAGAAATTACACACAAGGAAAATTGTTATTTTTAAAGCAAGCATTACAGATATTTTCCAGGGATTGGCACTAGGCACAGTGCAATCCTGTCAAATGACTTGGACTGAAAAAGTAACTTTCCCTTGTAAAATCAATGTATATTTAAAACATTTAAAACTCTTCTTGGGCATAAAGATAAAATGCAGGTGACACAATGTTGCTAAACATCATACTAGCTGGCATGGAGTTATATAGCTGCTTTTAGAACAGCACAATGTTCATGAGCTGCAAATTCACAGCGTCACTAAGTAAAAAAAATTACACAGATGTTTAGTGAAAAGATTTAATATTCAAAAAGTATGTTATAACATTTTTACTTGATTTCTTAACCTCATTGTTTGCTGTTGGAACTGTAGCAGAAAGAAAAGCTGCAGTTCTGGAAGATCAACACTTAATGAGTGATAGCGGTACTGACCTTGCTGTTGTGATTCCTGATGTTCAAATGGTCTTATGTTTTGCTTAAACCAAAAGTTGTTCCTCCGAAATCGAAATTCCTAACAGATAGCCTTACATCTGAAATTCAGGAAAGCCTATCGATTTTCAGAGCTGTTTTGAAAGGTGTGTTTTGAGGACCTCAAAGGAACTGCAGTCTGCTTTCATTCAAGAGGCAGGAACAAGCTGATCTGGCAAGCCTTGCATTTCAGCACCTCATCCCACACACAGAAAGAGGACATAAATGCTTTGACACAGAAAATCTATTCTAAACCATGGTGATGAGCAAGCTACCTGGGAAATGATCACCTTGAAATCTTCTTCTTCATCAATATCTTTTTCCAGAGGAAAAAAGGCCTCAATACCCGTAGATCGGAGCAAACAGCACTTGGCACTTAAGCTGCCAGCGGCAGTACAGCAAGTCTTGAGCTGAAAGGAAGTCAATTCCAGAAGACTTCTCAGAGACAGACTAGTTTCTTGAAACCCAGAGGTATATATGTAAAAGAAGATGCAATTATTCAACACTGCAGGAGAAAGAAGGTCCCCATGGGATTTTTAAGGAAGTGTTACTTCCTGATAACCAGTGCAGAGAGAGACATACACAATTATTTAATTGATCCTGACCTGGAAACATGCAATATCCAATCTGTGAGTTTTGCTCTAGACAAGTAAATCCCTAAACCTCTCTGAGGTCTCAGATATGGAACTGAAGTAGCAAATGTAATGAATTATTATACAGTAATAAAACAGAAATAATAGCTTCTGTGTATATATTTTTCAGCACATAACAATTTTGCCCAAGTTTGCCTGCTTCATTGTGACTTAAATATGAGCAGGCATTTCTTTCAGTGTTCTGGTCTACAAATAGACAACTTTGATTTTGTGTTTATTTTTGATATATACATTAGAAGGGTGGACACATCTTCATTTTTTTATAAAAGTTGAAGTTAGAAAATATTAAATAGATGGCCAAAGAGAACATAATAACAAGTGTGATAATTAAAAAAAAAATATTTATCTTCAAATAACAAATCAAAATGTGTTACAGGTTCAACTTCTTGCTTATTTTTCTTTTATGCAATACAAAACACTAGAATGCTCACCCAAAGTTCCCTTACATCTTGAGGATCTTCTTATCGTGGCAAAACTATTTTTAGTTTGCCCCATCCAATATCTTCTCCCTTCCATTGAGTACACATGAAAACCCTTTTCTCCCGGTAAACATGTAAAAATGAGAAGATGTGATTTCATTATCTTCTGGTATATATCTTAAATGACTGGTTCCTTTTTTTTTTTTTTTTTTTTTTTTTTGAGAGAGAGACTACCTGTTTAGTTGAAACAAACACAGAGGGGTTGGCAAAGAGCTACTAAAAATACTAAAAGAAATGTTCAACTTAACATTAGCAAGAAAAGTCAACATAACAGATCAGGAGAATAATAAGTCTGAAGTCTACTGAGCTGTATAAGTTTTCAAGTAATGCAAAATTCTGAGTGCTAACAAAGACTTCCCACAGATGACTGAGAATCAAGTTAAGGAATCAGTAAAGAATACAAGAAAATAAAGGGTCATTTTAAGGATTAATTTAATTCCTCACACAAAATTTTCTATAAACTCAAGCTCATGTTACATAATCTCTATCTAAAACGTACACAAATAATTACTGTATGTCATGTTCTTGCAATACCTATTTATCACACCAGAGTCAATGAGGTTATGTTAGGGAGATATCAGGTCTTGAGAGTATATCCAGTTTGTCAATGCTAGGGTAAATTCTTCGTATTTATATTAAGCTAAAATGTATTCCATCACTCATAAACCAGTCTTGATTACATACCCAATTTATCAGTGCTAGGTCAAGTTCTAGGATTACAGAATTTACATTAAACCTAAAATGTACCTCATCGCTCAGACTAGACATATTCTTAAGGCAGAATTCATCCCTCATAGAGCTTCATCAGCTTCAGTGGGTGAAGCTTACTGACCATGAATGAATTTGGCCCAACGCTCTTACTAATGCAAATTTTAATAATAAATTGTCTTTTAAGAGGTACAGCTGAGAGAGTGACCTGTTATTCTCTCAGACTGATGTTGAATGATGTCACTTAGTCAGGCAGAATCAACTATTGTGCTCATCCAAAATCAAATCAACTTCTTGGAATAAAAGAACTCCAATTAATAGCTCTAATCCAATAAGTGCAATTTAAATAGTCTTTCATATTATTTTCCAGTACCTTATTACGAACTCCAGCTTAAGACATGAAAAATGAAATGTGATTATTTTTAATTCCAAATACATGTAAATATTTATTTTATTGCTATGCTTGTCAAAAATAATGATAACAATGAAAAAGTAACACCAATTCAGGCCGTATTCACTTGAGCTCAGCTGTTTTCTTAGCAAAAAACAAGGCAAGCAAACTAATGAATGAATTACCCCTTAAATAACTGATTTTCTCAGTTTAAGCAGTATAGCAGTTTTCTAAGTTTAGAAACACTTAGAAGTCACCTTCTTGATATGCTTTATATGGCAGAACCAACCTTAACACAGCAGAACCTGTTTTTTTTGTTTGGTTTTGTTTTGTTTTGTTTGTTTGTTTTTTGCTCTCCTTTTCAGAACTTTATTAGTGTGACCTAGTAAGTGGCCTCCCAGACAGATGTAGCATGCAGGGTACTCCCTTACGTGGGTTGTGCTACATTTTCCTCATGAGTAGGAAGTGTTATTCTAGGAAAAAATGCCTCCCATAACAGCAGCCGCCACCCTCTACTCATTGAAGATCAGCTCAGACCAGCCTCTTCCCTTTCCTTTCTCTTCTTTTCCTTACTCTCCCCCTCCAGCCTAACCCCCAGGCTCCCTCACCCTGAAAACAGATTTTCTGGTCCCATTCAGCCCAGCCCTGACTCCCATCTTTCCTTCTCCCCTTCCCTACTGTTACCTGCTCAGCAGTCCTGTACCATGCAATTCCCACGTCTGTAATACCAGCCACAGGAGTGTTTATTTGGCAAACATAGCTGAAGCTGCAGAAATAAAAATAGAGAGGCTGTTGTTTGTCTGAGAGATAAGGTAAAAGACAAAAAGGTGGATGATGATCCAGCTCCATTCCAGGAAGCTGGAAGAGGTAGCATATGTCTGGATCTAAATCCCCAGTGCTGCTGAAGTTTAATCACTCCAAGTCTGCTGTGAATATTGGCAGTATTTTACCTGACTTCCCAGGGAAATAAGAAACATGATTATTCTGGATTACACTGCTCATAATTTTTGAATCTATATTCTAATTTTATCCAAACTTGGCAATGGCTAAAAGGTCTGAAATGTTATTTATTTCTTGTAAGAACTGTCAAAGAGAATGGCCAGATACATAAACTCAGCTCATTTCTTGGAGTGGCTATAGTTTGCATGCTAGCACACTCTTAGGTATTGGAGAATCTACCCATAGGAGAGGGATTACATATTCTGGCACTGTGAAAAACTTCAGTCTTATGGTTTGTTGAAGGTCTGCCTTTATTAATTCTAGTTCTCACGGAAAAAAAAAAAATCTTTTCCTTTGGATACACAGCTAGTGATTTTGCAAGCAACAAATGGCTATAATAGAGAAAAGATATACCAACATATAACACAGGAAAGATACACCAACAAAGGCACACAAGAGCTTGTTCTAGAGCAGGAATTTGGAAGAACCATAGCTACTGCACTCAGAGGTGTCAGGTTGCTTCTCCTTCCTCAAAGTGGACAAGAAGAATTGTAAATTAAATGGAGGCAAGACCATTTACTATGAAAGACTGTACTACAAATCTAAAACGGTTATCAATATATTATCTTCCCAACACCTTAAATTATTATTAGGGAGCAATAGAGTCTGCAGTATAAACAACACTATATACATGACAGGTAATGTGACACAACACAATTTTCACGGATAGGTGTTTCATTTGATCCTTTCTGTAATAAATGTTGAGATTAATGTCCTTGGTTCTGGAAGTCTTGCTGCTTTCCCATTTTTGTGTCCAAATAGAATTTCCTGGATCAGACCTTGTTGGCTGAATTCAATAGGAAAACAAGGGTATATAATAAGAATTTCTCTTACTCATTTTAATCACTACATGTTAGACATGACCTTATTAAGACAGGTTGTTGTTTGTTTTCTTTTATTTATTCCACCCACCCCCAAGGTGAATGGAAAGGTAAGTAAAGAACATGAGAGAAGCTAGAATGCACCATGATGATAGAGAAGGGCAAGAACAGTATGGTTCTGAGGGAGTTCACTGGGTGTGCAAAAAATATACAACAGGAGGCAAGCCTTACATGTTCAGAACTTAGGAGCATAGCTCAAGGATATTTTTTCTCTTATAAACTATGATTGTGTTTATTTAATTTTCATCATACAATAAGTACCAAATGTGTCACAGTAGATAAGCATATGTCAAGAATGCAAGCTTGAAGATAATTAAAGGTATATTTTGAAGCCACAAATACCAGAAATTGAGTTCCCATGGATTTCTCCAAAAGTAGGATTGAAGATGCATAACAAACAAGCTCTGCTTGCAGTGAATAAGTAAATAGTTGTAATTAAAGTTCAAGACACTGTAATTGTTTTGATATATAAAAGCAGGGAGCAATATAACATAAGAAACAAAATATGGCTGAGGAGATTTAATGAGAGGCTTCTCAGTCATCTAAGAAACTATTATGTAAAGGCAGGAATAAGTTAGTGAAGAATCACAGACTCATTTAAAGATTGTTTATAAGAAATCAAGTCTGGAACAAAAGGAAAAGGAAAGAAATAGAAACACTTGAAACAAGAGGAATGCTAATTGGGGAGAGTCAAAGAGGTGTGTAGGCACAGATAATATTTTTTATTTAGCAGATTATCTAGCTTTTTGGTTTACAAATCTGTGAACTCGCACGTCCAATGTTGAAATGAAACAACAAATTACAACCTGCATGCCACCTGGAGAAATTTCTCTGAGTTTTAAGTTAGTTGTGTTAATCAGCCCAGCAGTATAAGTGGGTTACTAAGATAACCTAGCTACATTGTGATTAACAAAACACATTATGTCTTCCCATACAACTTATTTCTCATATCCTAGATCTTGGGAACCAGGATAACTGTACTGGGTCTGGCTGGGATGGAGTTAACTTTCCTTAGAGAAGCCCATATGGTGCTGTGCTTTGCATTTGTAGCTAGAATGGTGTTGATAACA
Source organism: Pygoscelis adeliae (assembly GCF_000699105.1). Lineage (NCBI taxonomy): Eukaryota > Metazoa > Chordata > Aves > Sphenisciformes > Spheniscidae > Pygoscelis > Pygoscelis adeliae. The sequence continues at coordinate 744,843 of NW_008824000.1, forward strand.
CACCGGTGTTTTGGCTATTGCTGAGCAGTGCCTGCACAGCATCAAGGCTGTGTCTCCTCTCTCCCCCAAAGACTGGGTGAGACTTGCTGGGAGTGAGCAAGAGGTTGGGATGGGACACAGCCAGGACAGCTGACCCCAACTGACCAAAGGGATATCCCATACCATATGATGTCGTGCTCAGCAATAGAAGCTGAAGGAAAGGAGGAGGATGCGGGGACATCTGTAGTTAAGGCATTTGTCTTCCCACACAACCGCTATGCTAAGGACCTGCTTTCCAAGAAGTGGCTGGACATCTACCTGCCAATGGGAAGTAGTTTTTGCTTTGCTTCTATACGTGGCTTTTGCTTTTCTTATTAAACTGCCTGTGTCTCAACCCACAAGTTTTTAAATCTTATTTTCTCCCACTGTCCTGTTGAGGAGGGGGAGTGAGAGAGCAATTGGGTGGTGGTCTGGCAGCCAGCCAGGGTCAACTCAGCACCACAACATTCCCACTTTAATTCACAGAGAGAATAAAATAGGTGTATATAACAAAAAAATAAATACTGACCAACAACTATTTTAATCAATAAGTAAGAAAAGAATCAAAATTAGTACTTACAAATACCTGAGAAAATCTGTGACATAGATTAAACCATGAAGTATGAAAATACATACACAACTAGTTAGGGCAGATGAAGAAATATTTGCAAAATCTGAACAGACAAAAACATATTCTAGAAAACAGATGGAATTAGAGTAATTAATGAGCCACCAATGAGTACTGTTTATTGCTTTAAACTGAAGGGATATCAAAATGAAAGACAGACATAACAAGTAAATCAGTAAAAAAAAAGACTGCTTCTGTTTTGGATTTAGGATGAGAACAAAGTTGATAACACACCGATGTTTTAGTTGTTGCTAAGTAGTGCTTACACTAGCCAAGGACTTTTCAGTTTCCCATGCTCTACCGACTGAGAAGGCTGGAGGTGCACAAGAAGCTGGGAGGGGGCACAGCCAAACTGGCCAAAGGGACATTCCATACCATGTGACGTCATGCTCAGTACATAAACTGGGGGAAGCTGAGTACAGAAACTGGGGGGAGTTGGCTGGGGGGTGGTGACCGCTGCTCGGGGACTGGCTGGGCATCGGTCGGCGTGTGGTGAGCAATTGTACTGTGCATCACTTGCTTTGTGTATTATTATTATTATTATTACATTATTATTATTGTTATTGTTATTTTATTTCCATTATTAAACTGTTTTTATCTCAACCCACAAGTTTTTCTCACTTCTACTCTTCCAATTCTCTCCCCCATCCCACCCGGGGGGGGGGAGGAGTGAGCGAGCGGCTGTGTGGTGCTCAGTTGCCGACTGAGGCTAAACCACAACATTCTGGTAAACAATATTACATAAAACAAGAACTGTTCAGGGTCAGTAAAAAATGTAATACCTGTATTATTAAGTGCTTGTGTGGTAAAAATATAAGTAATATAGTAACATATCATTAAAGTCCATTTTGAGAATCTCTTTCCTGCAGGAGTTTCAAAGTTATTTATTAGAAATAAAAGTGTTCCTCTATAGTAAAAAATAAATTACAGTGACAGGTTACAATTACAATTGTCACCACCTTGCATTAAAGGTGACATTTCTGCTCATGATTTGATGTTCAATGAGTTGTTTACTCAAGATGCAGTCATGAAAATAGTATATATCAACAGTAAAGAAATTGATTTGGGGTTTTCCCCGAAAAAAATCACAATCATCATATTTTTCTCTATATTTTGAAAAGTACTAGAGATGCTAATACTTATCAATATGTACAGTGAAATGAAAATCACTCGTAAAAAGAAAAGGAGTCACTTCTGATAAAAACTCATGAGATACAATGTTTGTGAATTAACATGGAAGCCAGAAGCTAACATTTTATCCTGCTGGAAAACTCCAGGAGCAAAAAGTATAGTCATTGTTCTTCATTTTATGTTAAATATATAACCTCAGGGTAACAAGTAGGGATTACTGCTTGCCTGAGGGAAACAAAAACAAACCACCATGTTAAATGCTATCTCACCAATCACAAGACAGTATTGAAAATATCACTGCAGGCTGGAGAAGTAGTTGTGGTTCTAGCTGTGGAATTTTAAGGGGAGAGAAAAAGAAAATTCTTGTCCTGTTCTGTAAGTGCATCAGGAAGAAGTAGAAATAAAGCCCCAAAAGTATAAGTTAGTACATACAAGGAATTTGATTTCCACAGAAAGTTGTGAAAAGTTGAGTCTGAAAAAATCTTAGTGGAAAATCAAAACAGAAGAGGGAAACTGTATTGTCAAAGAATTCAGAGTTATTAACTACAACTAATTTTTTCTTTACGCTTATACAGTCTCTGCTGAAAACCACTAAAGGAAGGAAAGTTTAAAAAAAAGAAAACAAAACCAGCCTTCAGCTTTATTAAAATGTTTGCATTCAAACTACTCAGCATTTACAGAAAATTTGAAACTTTCTCTGTTGCCATTAAGGCAATATGTAAATATACCAGCTTAAATTTAGTCTCACTTGCTAGCGTATGGTAATTTGCATGAAATAACTTGAAAAGCAGTTTGCTCAGAAGTCTTCTCAATAAGATAGAAACAAATTTTCACAGTGAAATGGAAGCATTACAAGTGAATAAAAGGACTGTGATTTCTCAGCCCTGCCACCTTCATCCACAAAGTGGAGTGTGTAAGTCTACATGTACAAGGGTCTTTGTGTATGTATGTATGTATGTATGTATAACTATCTCTGGAAGGTTTTCTATCATATTCAATATTTTTCTGGGTGTATAAACATGAAGGTGGGGTTTTTTTTGGGGGGGTGGGGGGGGGGTTTGACTGCTTTCACTTTGGCTTTCCAGGGAAGCTCTTCCCTTTCTGGTTTGGAATTACTTAGGTAAGTTATTAAAGGGAATCATCAACTCAAAACCACTGCAATGCACCCAACTAGATACCAGAGCTATTGTGTCTGGAAGCTCCAATGGATTCCTGATTTAATGAACTGAGTTTAGCAAACCATTGAACACAAGTGAGTCAGCATCACTGCCATTCTCAATGTCTCAAATCAAAAGTACTTTATGTTAACAGAACCTTCCATGATTTTTTAAAATAATACATAACTGTAGATACAACAGGCTACACAAATATTGTATTAAAAGCACATTGTTCTTATTACAGATAAAAATGCAAAAAAAATATGATATAAGGTATTATACCCTCTATATTATATAGTATATCTTACATCCTTTGTAATGTATTTCTGTACCTGGAAAAATGTACTGTGGATAAAGACAGAGTTTTCAGCAGAGCTCCAATACTGTGGATAAAGACAGGGGGTTTTCAGCAGAGCTCCAAGGGTTAATTTGCTACAAGATTTATTAACACAGGCAATAAAACATTAAAAAAAAAAAAAACCAACACTTTTTTTTTTTCCCTGCTGAAGTAAATTGTTCAAACTAAGGTGTTTCTTCAAGGTCACATAAATAAAAGCTTGCTTTTTTTGAGCCTTCATATATCTAAAGAGAAAATTCTAAGAAATTCCCTAAAGGAAATAATTACTTTGATAAACAACCTTTATTGAATATAGTTGGAGGAGTATTTCTTCAGGGTACAGTGCATTTGAGGTATTTTTCAATGGAATTAATTAAAGCCCTGTTCAAATCACCTTTCTTTATTTTCTAACCAAGTCATTTGCTGTCCAGCACAAAATCAAATTGAGTGTAAAACAGAATCAATTTGTCTGACAGTGAAATCATGAAAACTCGTAATTAATTGAGAAACTTTAGTTTTATTTATCTTAAGTAAAAGACACCATGGGCATGATGTACTAAACTGGGTAGGTAGCACATTTCTGGAAACCTTGGCTCATAGTTGAGCTAAATCATAATGAAATAGAATTTTTTAATATCCTTGGACACTGCTCAGAAATATTTGTGTCCTTTTCTTGCATTCAGGGACAGAGCTATCACTGTTTTTAGGCACTGTTTGGAGAGTCAGATCTCTGTGCCCACACTAGGAGTAGCTTAACTACAAGCACTTGAAGGCCACTGCTGTGGTAGATAAGACAATTCACATAATTCTATGAAGAACCTGTCTCTGAATAATGGAGCTTTTCCAGCCTGGGCAGCTTGGGACTTCATAGTCAATGTAGTTCACTGTATGTATGTGTGTATACATACATATATGTCCATATGGACACAGTATATGTGTATATGTATGACAGAATTTTAATTTAAATTAATATAAATGTAAAGATGTTAAAAAAATATTATGCATTATTTAAATATATTTATTTTCATGTATTTCTCATTTAAACATAGGAAAACTGAGGGTGAGATATAGTGATTAATATAACAATTAATAGAGTAATTAGTTGTAAATTCAAAGACAGTAATTTCAAAATAGAGAAAGTATTGACCTCTCTAAACATGTTGTAAGAAAAAATATTTCGACCACCTGTGTAATTTGTGTGTACTAACATTGAATATAAATATAGTCAACACATGAAAAAACCCTTACAAATTCTTTCCTGAAAATAGGGTATTAACAAATGTGGACCAAATCTAGCTGCATAATAGCAGTCTTACTGTGATTTGGTTTGTGCTGACATGAAACCAATATGTCAGTCTCATACAATTTGAGATTTTTCTCTTATGCACCAGAAATCAGGAAGGATTGGCAAAAAGTTTTTTTAGTTTGTGCTTAAAAGACAGGATATACACAAGGACTTGCAGTTAAATTGTAAAGATAAGTAAATACTAAAAATTGTAGTGGTAAGAAAGAGAAGAAAAAATAGTTTTCAAGAAATGAGTGTTGGATAAAACACTCAGTGCAAAGTGTTTCAATCTGGGATTAAACACTGAAACCCACTTTGCTAAAGTAAGAAATAGGATTGAAATAAATCTTGATCTCTTTTGTTGTGTAGTGCAACAAATGCTCTAATCTCATGTTCTAAAGTTTTTATTAGTTATATGCAGAAATAATTTCTCCTTTTAGCACGAAAGCATTTGACATCTAGTTTTGTAAAATGTTTCTAGTCTCTGAATTGCAGGATTTTGATCAGAGTTAGAAGCAAGCTGATGAGGAAGGAATTTTGGTGTAGCCAGTCATGATAAAAATGTGTTCCTTTTCTGGTTCCTGTATCTTGTTTGCATATTTAAGGTCATAAAGCTGAGCCAGATGTGGGATGAGGAAGGAATTTTCCCCAGTTTAAGTTGTGAAGGACCCCATTTTTTCCTCTGGAGCATGCCATTAACCTTTCTTGTAAGAGAGTTCATATTTCCCCAATGGTCTTCTAGCAAGGAGATGAAGGGCTTTCCCACAATATGTAAATAACTAATAAGTATTAAATCTTGGACCTGAAATTTAAAATCAAGAAAGAATCCCTTTGTGACAATAGCATATTTTGTCATTTTTTGTCTTGGGTAATTCTGCTAAAATTTAACTAATTTAAATGCCTTTGAAAAATCCCTGCTCAGCAGATGTGCTGAGAATTGACATTTTACATTTCAGCAATGAAACCTCTTAAGAGTTACATATTTCACTCATGGTAAAAAAAAAACAGAATGGGATCTATTCATTTCAGGGCTTCTGGGGCTGTTTGAAACATACGGATTATAAACAGGGAGCTTATATTGTGGAGGGAGAGAGCTGCTGAAGGAATGAATCTGTTTCATTATCGTAGGATAAGGAGACTGGGCAAGATATAGAAGACAAATTGGATAAGGAGCCTTAGGAAGGATATGGGAACCATGGGGGAATATTGGCAAGCTTTACTGGGCAAAAGGGGTAAGAGGGACAGGTAAATACAGTGTGGACTTTGGGAAAAGAAACAAGGACTTGAAAGATGAGAAAATCCTGGTTGCCAGAGAACACAGACTGGCAATGGGAATGCCATTCCAGCATGGTAAAATGGTGTTTTCAAACAATCCTGGGATGAATAGCCTGAAGTTGGAAGTGTTCAAAGTCAGGTTGGATGGGGCTTTGAGCAACCTGATCTAGTGAAAGATGCCCCTGCCCATGGCAGGGGGGTTGGACTAGATGACCTTTAGAGGTCACTTCCAACACAAACCATTCTATGATTCTATGATCCTATGAAGTGAGGGGTCTAGAACTGCTGAGGTGGGAAGAATGGACAGGGTGAGAGAAATTAAGAGGAAACACAGCTAGACAGCATCAGCCTGGAGAAGACTGACAGGGGAAAAAAATGTGAGTGAAGGGAAATCGGTTTCTGCTTTTTAAAAAGTAAAATCCATAGTTCCTGAGTCTGTCCCTTTCTTGTGTATAATAGGAAACTCACTAACACGTGTGCCTCAGGAATGTGTGTTGGATGTCACTAGTTCTTATCACATCATTCATTGGATATGGTATGGAGTTGTGTGGTACTGTTTAAGCCATTAGCTTCAGGGATCTAGAAGATCTAGAGACTGTGGTGATAATTTTAAGAACCTAAATGATAGAATTTCAGTCTTTTCTTTTTTAATTTTTTTCCCTAGCTAGGGGAATTACAGCCACTGAAGCATGTATAACTGCATTTACATCTATTCAAATATTTGTAAAGAAGAACATTTTAAAGGTTGAAACATTAAGCACTTGAAAGTTAGAAAATGTCTGACTGTGAGTTGCCTGTACTTCATATGACCTGACCTCCCTTCCACCTTTTTGGCAGTATGGTTTCCACTTAATCACAGTGACAGTCCAGGGTCTTGTGCTTTCAAAGAAAGCTTGGGAGATATAAAAAATGAAAACAGCTATAACCTCAGTTCCATAGCACGTACACTGTATATCAAAAGCATTAAAGTTAATGCTACATAGAGCAATACAAAATACTACAGGTGAAACAGGAGAGAAGAATTACAGATGCAGAAAATGCAGCCCTTTTAATTAACCATGCACAACAGTCAGTAACCTCTCTCTTCTCTGAAATGCTGCTACCAGCGTAGCATACCTCACTACAGTATGAGAACAGCTACCACAGCTTGGAGGGCAAGGAAAGTGTCTACAGTGGTAATGACAGAGATTGCATTCAGTCCTTAGCACTAATTGAGGGCTGTGTTCAGTAATGGATTTGCTGTATTTCCATACCCACAGCTTTTGTTTCATTAAGAGAGCCAGAGTATAAACCTTTTGTAACCTGATGAGAAAAAAATGTTGGCTCTCATTTAAAGAAAATGCTTAATCATGCACTAATTTTTAGTATGTGGTAAAGTTCTCTGAATTTAAATGCCTGCCCTGTGGAACTGGGTCTTAATAAGAGGACAGCTAAGAATGAAGGTATTTTTCCACACATTTCAAGGGCAACCAGACAACACGCATAGGTCATATATAGGCAGGCTTGACAATCATTCAAAGTAATAGCATTTACCAACACTTTCACAAAAAAAAAAAAAATCTCCATTCCTTATTTGTAATGGAATTAACCTCTTTTCATTTTAGATGTATAAAATCTAGGCATTTAGTGCACATGATTCAAAAATACCTTTCTAGTCAGCAGAGAAAGATACCTCCAGGGAGAAACTGATCTGAAAAAATGTATAAATGACATCTTTATCTTACTGGTGACTAAAAAGGAGCCCAGATGTTTGGCCTTGATGAGACACCTAGACTTCAGATGGCTAAAATGAGTTGACATGAATGCCATCTTTGATGTCCAAAAAGAAACAGTCACCAAGGGTGGACCTATACTCTACATACAGAGTCTGTAAGCTGACATCAAGTCTGTCAAATCTAGACCTTTAAATCTGGTACATTGATGCTCAAATTGTATGGCATAAATTCAGCTCAGCTCGAGATTACAAACTGACTATGCAGGATCACACAATCCTGAATTTTTACCTAATAAACACTACCTGTGTGGTAAGACCTGCTGTCTGATTGATAGTGAAAAACAGATTAAATAATCCCGATTCCTGTAAGAGCTACTGACTTTGGTCAACACATGCAGTAATGTGTGGGTTTGCAGTTCCTCCTGGCCACAGCTCAGTGATTTGTAGCACTGCACATAGGGACATGCCAAAAGTCTGCCCACCTCTTCCTTCAGTTTTGTTGAATCAGAGTGAAATATACACAAGGTATATAACTGTCTACAAAAATTGTTTTAGCTCCTTGCAGCTTCCCTACTTGTTATCTTTTTTCTTCATTTCTTTTATTTCCTACACTACCTTGTTATTGCATCAGTTTGGTTATCTGCCACTACTGAGCCATGTGTTACACTTTTACATGGGTGGTATCATTTTTTGGGGGTTTATGTAGATATGGGGGGGGGGGGGAAATATATATGCCTACCATAAAAACAAATCAGTCACTGAAGACAATGGCACATAGATGGTCTGAAAAATCCAGATGTGCAAATCAGCCCTTTCTGCCTGTTCTGTTTCTTGTTGTAATAACTTGAATTCATCAGTCATAATTAAATTTCAGCATCTTTTATGTGAGTAGCACCATGAAACACACAAAGAGGGAAAACTTAATTCAAGACAACAGGTATGTGTTTAATTTAGCTTTTAGATTTATTGCACTTCTTCTCTCACTTTACCATTAAATGGAAATTAGAAAAAGAACAGAGTAAAAACCTGTATTCATAGAAAAGCAAACAAAACCAACAAATGTGTATCTGTGTGGATATAAATACCTAATGATATTTATAACCCCTAGTTTATTAGAGACAGGATTGAATAAACATGCTGCACGAAGTGCTTTGTAATTTTGGATTAGTTTTTGTAAGTCAGGACTGGCATATTAAAGACTTTATAGACATCTGTGAAGGCATAGCAGCTTCTATTTAAAACAGCTAATGATCTCTGTTTAATGTGAGAGATAGCAGACAACATACAAAGTAAAGAAGAAAGTAGAATGGGATAATTGTTGTGTTAATAACCACAGAGAGACAGAGACAGTGGTTATCATCTACTGCTACCTAGAAAACCTATTCAGAAGACCTCATTCTTTCCAAAAATTTAGTTCAATAGTGCCAGTCATGGGAGATGGAAAATACTAGCTTAGCATGGTTGTTTTACACTAACAAGTATCAAAATCTTAAAAATATAATCATATACCTGGTTGCATTTCTGAATTCCTTAGTTCTTGGGTATCTGAAAGAAGTGTTATAAGTCCAAAGCCATTTCCCCTGAAATAACCGTATTAAGTGAAGTTTCCTAATGAATTCCTCTTACTTTTTTTTTTTTTTAATTCACCTGTGCTTACCTCTCTGTAAAGCAATAATCTAAATTTCTTTTGATATGCAACTCTACAAATTAACTCAAGAATCCAAAAGATATCTATGAATGGTCTTCTGAAGAAAAACATTTCTTTTCTGGAAACTTCTGTGAAGATAGTTTGCATGAATTCTCTTTTGATTTATATGGAATTTTACATTAAAAGATGTTCTTGGAGCTGCTTAGACTTTACAGCTGTCTCAAAAAAGTTGGAGTTTACAATCATAATTCTCTGAAATCCAGAAGTTTGGGACTGAGCAACAAAGGATGATAATTTCATGTTAATATAGAAAAGTGAAAATAACACCTGAATGTACTAATAGTATATAGGCAATTAGTGTGTCTAATCTAATTTATTTTATGCTACTTAGTGTTTGGTTTAAACAAATAAATTCATATTCTTGTATTTCTTACACTTATTAAAAGCCAAGTCTACTAAGCCAGGTTTAATTAGTAGAATTCTGTGTGTGTTATTCTGAAAGTCAGAGGTAAATGGGAAGACACTCATTCATTTTCTATCATTATTGTTTATCATATTTATTTTTTCTTTTAATACTATCAATGCTTCATAGTTCATTGTCAATAGATTGTTGTTCTTAGCCATTATTGGACTACTATTATCCAAATTAAGAAGAGTTTATTACAGTAAAAACCCTCTGTTTCAGGAGACCGCAAAATCAGGAAGATTCAGGTCCTGATTGCAGTTCAAGCTTTCCATTTTCTGCCTTAAATAAATCTGAAATTGGAATTGTCTTATGGTTGACGTATATTTACAGCAGTCAAACCCCTCCCAGCAGTTTTGATCCACCCACAAAATTTACTTAAAGCATGAGAAACAGCCAACTATCTTTTCTGTGCTCCAGGTATCCACTTTCAAAAAGCACTTTTGTGCTACAAAAAAATTACTCTTTATGTGTTTTGTGTCCAGTTCTTTCCCAGTCCTTATATTCAAGAAAGTGTTCCCAAAAGTAAGGGAAAGGCTACACATTTGTCATCTGGGATATGTTGTACTACATCTCCCTAAAAGTATTTGAGTAACAATAAGAAACTTGCATAGTACATGAGTCAGGATTACTCATCATAACTGGAAAAAAAAAAATTGTTCTGAAGAAAATCTGATTTTACTACATTTATCCTGTGCCTTTTATTTTTTATCTGCATAAAATGGTATAAAATTTGCTAATGAGACTGCAGAAATGGTTATCAATCAGCCTGCCCACAGCAATTATATTGCTATCACCTGGGGTGCACACTTTTGACAGGTGTCCTAACTTCATTCTTTTTGATGGCTGTATTTTAAACTCACATTAAGTTTGCTTGACATTTGAGTATTCTCCCAGAGAAAGATGTGTTGTAAAACGGTGTATATGATCAAACCATTTAGGGAGTCATTATAAAACTCAGATTTGCATTTATTAAATTTGAAGAGAATGTGATATAAGAGGTTTACATTGTTGAAGTATCTAATTGATAGAAGAGGTCAGAGACTAGGTAAAATGTGATAACAATATCAAAACCCTAATTTCAATAGTTTAAAAGAACAATGTTATACAAAACATCTAACTTAGAAAAAAGGAAAATATTGCACAGAGATTCTTATTTGCACAATAGGTTGTTTTTTCACATTAAACATTAAAAATGATCCAAAAGTTTCATTGCAACACTTTATAATTTAGTGAGCAAACTCCATCCCAATCAGTTGGGGTGCCTTCGCAGCTCTGTAGCATCATCATCATCCAGATGATACACTCAATGTGTTTTAATGAGGCAGAGAAGCAGGGAAACTTATTACCTTTCCTAAGAAACAAAAGCAACTTTATAATGAGTAATTTAGACACAAGCTGACTCACGATCAAGGAGGAACTCTTAGTACAGCTACATTTTAAGAGAAAACTGAGAGAATTTTTCTCCTCACATTTCCTTAACCAACAATACTAAATCTAAGAACAACACAGACTTACTGATAAAACAGAATATAAAATACATGTGTGGGTTTTTAAAATCAGAACAAGTCAAGAGAAAGATATTTTAGTGTCTCAGAATATAAGGATTGAGTGTTGCATTAGGAATGAATTTCCCATCCTTTGACTTAAGAAAAAAAACCACAAATGTTGGTCACTTGCTTTTTATTTTTATATTATTTAAAATTGTTAGCAATTTAAAACAATGAGACTGATTATGCAATATACCTTAATGAAACCATAAAATATATCAACACTGGCTAAATGTATTTATAGAGTTTGAATTTATGGGACAGGATTTGCTAAACGAGACAGAAGTCATAGTAGCTGACTTTTATGAATGTTGTTATAGAATCATAGAATCATTTAGGTTGGAAAAAACCTTTGAGATCATTAAGTCCAACCGTCAACTTAGCACTTCCGAGTCCACCACTAAACCATGTCCCTAAGCACCACAACTACGGGTCTTTTAAATGCTTCCAGGGATGGGGACTCAACCACTTCCATGGGCAGCCTGGTCCAATGTTTAACCACTCTTTCAGTAAAGACATTTTTCCTCACACCCAATCTAAACCTCCCCTGGCGCACCTTGAGGCCATTTCCTCTCGTCCTATCGCTAGTTACCTGGGAGAAGAGACCGACACCCACC
>NW_008824000.1:758122-758456 GCF_000699105.1 Pygoscelis adeliae
GGTCTGACTGTTAAAGACTGAGGCAAAGAAGGCATTAAGTACCTCAGCCTTTTCCTCATCCTCGGTGACAATGTTCCCCCCCACATCCAATAAAGGATGGAGATTCTCCTTGGCTCTCTTCTTGTCATTAATATATTTGTAAAAACATTTTTTGTTGTCTTTAACGACAGCGGCCAGGTTGCGTTCTAGCTGGGCTTTTGCCTTTCTCATTTCCTCTCTGCACGACCTAACGAGATCCCTGTACTCTTCTTGAGTCACCTGCCCCTTCTTCCACAAGTGGTAAACTCTCCTTTTTTTCCTGAGTCCCAGCAAAAGCTCCCCGTTCAGCCAGGCC
>NW_008824000.1:758468-794291 GCF_000699105.1 Pygoscelis adeliae
TGGGGACAGCCTGCTCCTGCGCCTTTAAGACTTCCTTCTTGAAGAATGTCCAGCCTTCCTGGACCCCTTTGCCCTTCAGGACTGTCTCCCAAGGGACTCTCTCAACCAGTGTCCTGAACAGGCCAAAGTCCGCCCTCCGGAAATCCATGGTTGTGGTTTTGCTGGCCCCCCTCCTTACTTCACCAAGAATGGCGAATTCTACCATTTCATGGTCGCTAAGCCCAAGACGGCCTCCGACCACCACATCTCCCACCAGTCCTTCTCTGTGTGTAAACAGAGACTTATTGCATAGTTTGAGCACTCATACTATTACTCCTTGAAACAAAAATAAATACAGATGGACCAGATTAAGTGTCATGACTGTATTGCAAAATGTGTTTCTTTTTATTATTTATATCATCTCCTTTTGAAATAAAATATTGGTCTTTAAAGATTGGGTCCTTTACAGAGGACCTCAGATAAAGATTTACAGGAATGGCGACACCAGTCTGAACATCAGTAGAATTCACCTCTCTGTTGATCTTGCTAATCAGATAGGTCTTGTTTGTGAGCCTAGATGTTAACAGAAAGTTTTAGTCAGTGAGGAAATATAACTATGACAACAGAACAATTTCATCTTCCATGATACACTCTGAAAAAGGTGGTCTTGCTGACATTGTTCTACAAACCATGCTGTAATAGCAGAAACTCTGATATAATATGGCCAAGGGCACCACAGTGTGATGTAAGATGATTAAAAGTTTTTTATCATCAGAAAGATTTTTAATCAATCTTATGCAATGCCGTGAATAACAGCAATGAATCAAAGAATCTAAAGAATACTCTTCAGAATAGGAAAATATTCTTCCTTCAGTATGATGATATTCTAGCTCATACTACAATTTCATTTTATGAATATATAGCTAACAATTTAAGGAATGTGAAGTGCCACAATATCTTGCTAGAAACTGAAGGTCAGCAGCTTGGAAAAAATACAAGACAAGACTTAAATCATGATTAAAAGAGTAATATTTACAATTGTGGGAAATATAATAGAAATACTTTCTTTTTTTTATAGCAGCAGTAATTCCTTTAGATAAAAAATAAACAAAGCAACAAAAACAAGAGGGTGGTTTTAAGTCTAGCATCAGTATTCTCTACTACTAAGCCATAAAAGTATCATCAGTTAGGATACAGTACTGCTTTGTATTGTTGTGCTTTGTTAAAATCATTATTTTACTTCTGATAAAGCAGCTGTAAGGATTAAAAAAAAAAAAAAAACAACAACAAACAAACCCCAAAAAGAAAAATTTGTGATGAACACTTAAGAATGAAAAGATGATTCAATGCTCCTTATTCATTCCTGTAGTTTATCTCTACCTTATTCAGACTTTTATTGTATTTTTAAGAAGCATCCCCATTGGGATAAACATTCAATGCAAGTAATTAAAACAGTTATTGAGCTAGAGGAGGTTTCTTGGGAAGATTTAGGAGGCACAGCATTTCTTATAGCATGCTTAGGAGTAGGTTTGTTGTACAAGACCTGAGCAGGGCACATGTTCAGCTGGCATTTTTTCCTTGTCTGTGATATAATACCCAGACATATGATCTTCTGCCATTTTTATATTAAACATGTCTTAGGATATACTAGAGGAATAATCACAGGAATAATCATAAGAAACATAGGAATAGGCATAGGCTGTCTATCAGTATCAACTTTGGGCTTTACATTTTCTTCCTGAAGGTACATAAAAGCAAGATAATTAAATCAAAAACATGGAATTCACAGAGTCACTTGGTTGTATCATCAGCTACAGAGCTCAAAACATAGTCTGCCTGGTTTACTCTGCTTAAATGGGATTGAGATGAATAGATAACAGTGGAGAGCTGGTCTGTAAATATATAAATACATTTGGAGAAAATTATAAGGCTCTACATGCTTGACAGGAAACAAAACTTTAACAAATCTCATAAAACAGTGCAGTCAAGAGAGGTAGTGCTTAAGTTACCCTACAGGTTGATGTCAAGAAGATTAGAGAGTCAAAACAGTCAAAGAAGATAAAAGAAACACAGTGATTAATTAAAAATAGAACCTATCTCATAAGTGATAGTAGTTAAAACATAATTGCTATTTTTTTTTAGTTGATAAGAATGAAGTTCCTTGAAAATCTGTACATTGTGCAGACAAACTAGATTTCTTCTCTTTTGTGTAAGACTGCCAATACTAATTTAGTTTTGATTTTCTTTTCATTAAAAACTATGTAATATTTATTCCATCAGGATTCAAAATTATTTTCCCTTGACATTTTATAATTTATAATGTTATAATTTTCTGTGGAAACCTTTGAATTTGCACTTCAATTACAAATTTAAAAAATATAATTTTGGAATTTTTTTCCAAAAGGAAATATGTTTTCTAAAAATCTTTAAGTAAGCAGCTATTTCTCATTGCATTACAGAGAAAAAGAAGTATAATTTCCTATTTTGAAAAAAACGTGCATTGTAAACAAAATGAAAACATAAGAATGCAAAAGACAATTATGACATAAAAGTGATTAATAAAAGCTCAGTATTAAAAAAAAAAGCTTAATAAAAGTGAAACAGGGATTTATTTTCTGCATGCTAATTAATTTTTATCTGTAATAATGTAAGCCTTCTGAAATCAGGAGAACCAAGGTCAGATGAACAGTCCTGCAAAAATGTAGTAGCTGCCTGTACTGAACTTATTTGGATAAAATTGCTGCCAAACGTCCTAATAAGAATTGCTCTACATACAATACTTCTTGTCTTGTGCAGTAGGGACTGATCATTTAACATAACTCTAGAAAAACATACGAGCATAATTTATCAATTTCCACAGAATAGTCTCCTTGAAGGGTCTCATTACAGCACTTGGTTTAACAGCACTTTAAATAGTGGGATTGAAGGTGCCAGGTATTAGTGTCATTAGGGATGATCATTCTGTGGGTCAAGAAAAGGATATTAAAAATAAGCCAAATGGGTAGATAAAAAATCATTAGGCAAAGTGAAATAGTGAAATAATGAACAGTGAAGTAAAGACTTAGCTTCCTCTGGCCAGGAGCAGCATAACAAGTGTGCATTCAGCCTGGAGTTTGAAGGTCATGTGTGTGTTTTGGTAGGTTATTGCTGCAGCTGGGGGTAAGCTTTTGGCTACTGACCCACCGCTCCTTAGAGAAAAAAACTTCAGTGCACAGGGCATGCAAACATCATGAAGCAGCAGCTGCAATCCAACAGTCCCAGGACTGTGCTTCAGTGAGTTTCAATCCTTGATGGGATTTTCTGCCTAAATGTTTCTGCCAGACTATAACTAGAATTGAATATCACAATCTGGTCCTTTGTCTTTTTAAATAACCTATTGCTACGAAGAAAGTATGTCATCCTGTCTCAAGATGGGTACTAGGTGACACTTAAACATGTCTCCTTAAGGCAAATCTAAATTTTAAGGACTATTTGTCCTGAGGGCATGTTCTAACATTCCATCTTAAACTAAATGCATTAAATGAATAGAATCATAGAATCATAGAATAGCCCAGGTTGGAAGGGACCTCAGAAGATCATCTGGTCCAACTTTTTATGGGAAAGAGAGCCTAGATGAGATTATCCAGCACCTTGTTCTATCACAAACTTTGAATAAACTTTCTTTGGTATTATTTTAGTAAGTTTAAGGCAGAAGAGATCACAGTTGTGATCTAGCCTGACCTTAGTCCAGAACCAAGGCCAAAGCACTCTTCTATAACAAATCATTCTCTAAATTTAATAGGTATTCTTGGCCTAGATTATCATTATTATTAATTATTATTATTATTTTAATCTTCATCATAATGTAAGTTTTCAATGAAGAGGTCATTATGAGTTTACAATGGTCTTGTCTTCATCAACACACTCAGATTAAAACTAAATTCTCATTTTTCAGGTTTTTCACAAGCTACTCCTGGAAAAGGTTAGAAAAAAGTCTTCAGTTTTCATTTTACTGAACTAATTTATTAACTTTGTCAAATATTTTTCTTTGCACATGTATACTAAATATTTTCCTATAAATATAATTCTACTGAGTTTATCCCATTTTTAACTACCCATAACTTAAAAATTTTCTAGCATTATTAGATTTTTGGCTATGTTAATACAGTTCAGCTTCTTAAAACTATCTGGACTGTTTTCATTGCAAGGATCAGAAATGTACCTGAAATTAAATATACTGAGATACAGAAGGATTGACAGGTTAGCATGAACTTTTTACTCCAGGATTTCACAATAGCCACTCATACTTTGAAATGTAAATGGCTGATCAGCTTTTGCATCCAAAGCTTAGCTTGATTTGACAGGTGTTCTGAGACTTTTTCTGATAGATCAGACTTTGTTCAAAACGAAGTCAGGAGATGGTTATGTCTCTCATTTAACAGCTAAAGGTCTAGAAAAGGAATGAGAGAGAAATTCCTGTATTCTTTCTCCTTAGAAACCTTCCTTTCTTCCACTGTATATAAGAAAATAAAGAGTAACAGTGTGTGTGTAAATAACCTAGAGGTTTGGGAGCAAGAACTGCACTCCAGTTCCTGTTACACTGAGATGTTACTGATTCAGTTTGGCGATAGGCACCTGAGCTAGTAGAAAAAGAGAAGGAAAGAGCCACTGTCACATCATAAGGATCAAATCCCATGGATGCCATCAGCCTAGGATTTGAAGGTGGTACTAATAGTTACATGGAGGCTAAACACATCAGATATTTGAAAAAAGGGTGCAGTACATTCTTGGCAGTAAGGTCCACTGCTGGCTACAGCAACAAGCTGGCTACCGCAACATGGTGACTTGGATGCAGGTTCTGGAAGTCCTAAGGGTCTGAGTGAAGAAAACTGAAAGTGTCTCAGGGAAAGAATTGTTGCTTATTTCACTAAATATCTGCTACTGGCTACTATTGTCTGTTGAACTGGATAGACGCAGTCAGGCCGATCAAGGTGGGAAGAATTTGTTTTGTTTTCAAGTCTAGCTTTTGTCTGATACAAACCTTAGTCTTTCTGACTCAGATATGCAGTAGGCACTTGGTAATTATCCTATATTGTAAAGGATTGGGCAGCCTGGAGTAGGCAATGGGTAATGAAAGTAGATAACTTGGAATCTTCCTCATGGTACATCCATGAAGTTGGATCTTATTAGGATTATCAAAGATATGGCTAAAGGAAGTCAAATATTATCTTGGAAAAACATAAAACAAGCAAAAAAAAAAAAAATAGAATTCATACAACCTGTTGTCCAGCTCCTTTTACAAATATGAGGATATTTACTTTAGAAAAGTGCAAAGTCCGGGCAGATATTTTTTCTTGAAAAAACTTTCTAGACTCACGATTTTTAAATTTTGCTGTATTGACACAAAGGTTCTTCTGCAGAAAACTCTCAGTCTGAAAGTCTTTGTGCCAAATTTAGTAGGATTGGGAAAAAAAAAAAGATAGCTAAAGTTTAATGGATTAGCATAATATTAGCCACTTGATGTTAGTGTTAACATTAATATTAATGTTAATATTAATGAAACTGGCCTGCTACTGAAATCCTTGCTGTCTATTAAGTTTGAGAGAAATTTTACTATTATAACAGAGTTCACTTATTTCTATACTTATTTTTTAAGTCTATAGCTAAACAGGGAAGACTGGGTTAATATTTTTTTTTCCTTTTTTCTTTTTTTTTTTTTTGTTTCTTCATCTCCTCCCTTGTTTTAATGAGAAGTACTTCAAATTAACTTAGAATATTCTAACCATAGTGTATTTTGCTATGGCAAGGTTAATGTTAGGAGAACATTCTGTCTTGCACAGTTAAGAAAATGTCACTTGGCATGAGAGATTAGAAAATTTTCATCAACACAATCTAAAGAAAAGGGCCACCACATGTCAGTGATGGATTACTCTTCCAATGCCAGGCAGAGTTCATTAGTTCTTGTGCCTTCAGGGCCTCATTCCAGGTCTGAGCTCTCACGTGACAATACAAATTAGGTATATACGGACTTGTAATGACATATTCAGTCCTCGCTGTGCACAACAGCCATGCATCTGCAGCAAGTGACAGAACGTTTGTCAGTTTGAGGAGGCTTTATGACGCACAGAAGGCATCCTGCAGCTAAGTCATTTGGCTGAACTGACAGCTACTGGTAACTGTATTGCTCTAATGCATGTTTGATCCTTCCAAACACAGTCTCCCATTAAGATACAAGGCAGTTTTGATTTTTCATCCAAGTGTTTATTAAATATACTTGGCCAAGTTCAGTGATGACCTGTGCTTTTGCTGCTGCAGTTTATTTCTTTGTTGTGTTTTTTCTTGTGTGTGGGTTTTTTGTTTGTTTTGTTTTTTTTTCCTTCTTGGATTAATTTGTGCTTTAAGAGAGTCCAGCTGTTTTTGTAGTTTCACTTAGAAAAAAAAAAACAACAAACAACACTTGGAGGTTTAATAGTGTGTAATATACCTGCCTTTGCTGAGCTTTTCAAGGTTTATCTACATATTTAATTTTAAGTATTAATTGTAGACAGTCATTTTTACATAGCATTTTCATAGGCTATAGGAGGGATATTTTATACAAGCAGTGTTATTGATACAAGTAGTTCTTAAAATACAGGTTAAAGACATCATTTTTTTCACCGTATCTTTGTGACCTAGCTCTTAAAAACAAAAAGTTGTTCTCAAATTGGCTAGTTTAAACAACTGTGGAGTTTTACCCCTTTTGTAGAGAAATGCAATTTCCTGTTCTTCAAGGATGATTCTTTTCAGTGATGTTCATTCTTACCCATTCACTTACAGAAAAAAAAATCTTAAAAAAGAAGAAAGTCACAACCCAAGGCCACTTGCTTTTCAGTGGAAATAGAATTTTAAAGAGTTAGAAAATGTGGCTGACAGAGTTAACTAACAGATAAACTATTTTCTAAACCTTCAACGCAAACATGTTGATTTTTAGATGAATATGATCCTTGTTGACACCCATATGAATGCATGCAAGGAAACTTATTTGTCTCAGAAATATTTAATCAACTAAATTTTCTGTTGCAAAAACCCACCAAAAACAAATACCAAAGGCAGTCATGAGAATTAAGAAGTAAAAACTGAAGTTTCTCTCCCACTGTTTTCATCTATCTTGAAAATAACCAAAACATCTTTAAAAGATTCTTTGTAATTTATATTCTGTGCTTTCAGTCTTGAAGAAAAGTTATATTCCCATGACCTTCTTTGCAACTGTGAAAGCTAGAAATATTTCTAAATGAAAATTGAGATTTGAAGTCCCAGGCACTGGAAATAAATATTTTAACTGAAAATTTTGAGATTATATAACATGAAGGGTAAACTTTCTAACATAGACAAAGTGGGCTGTGCTAAAATTATTGTATAGAAAGGAACACATGAAATAATAGGAAGCTTGTAGTGAGAAAGTATATAGGAACTATAAAAAGGTGTTATCTTAGAAGAAAATTATATATTATGTACCCATATTATTATGTCATGTCTGTCAGAGTATAAGGCATTCAGTTGTTTTATCATATGTCAAATTCATACTGCTAATAATTGGTGCCTCATATTCAGTAGGAAAACATTGTCAGTTTATTTGTGGCTTAAACAGTTCATTCTTTTTCCTGAATCCCACCCACTATTCTGTACAAAAATACAATTTTCTAAAATGTAAATCATGTCTATGTTGTAACGACTTTCCATACATCTCTAGGAAAGCTCCTTCCAACATCAATAAAATACCAAACCTTTTGTTGGGAGAGTAAAATAATAATCCAAATAGAATATTCATACCTTTATAAAAAAAAATTCTATCAGAAATAGTGCTTCCTTATGATCAGCTTAGATCTGTCTTGGTATGGTCCTAGTCTTTCTCCTCAAAACACTACTGTTTTCACAGACAGACTTGCATCACTTCTCTTTCAGCCCTCAACCAAGCAAAAACTACCTACAACTTGAAAGTAATGCATTCTTAAATTTAGCTCTCCAGCGCAACCTCCCTTTCTTACAGTAATCCTTTCAATTTCTTTCTAAACCAACTTTTCCTAGTCTCTGAATCAAGATCTGAAAATGGATATATGAAACTATGGTTAATGCGGTAGCTGCAACCCATATAATCATTCCCAAACATTAGCCAGATTAAAACCATCCCAGCAAAGAATAGTATGCAGGACAATGACCCAGGTATTCATTTGGTTTCTCAGCTATGTTTTCATTACAGGTTTGATACTGATACAGCTGCAGTAAAAAGGCCACAGCCTGACCTGACAGTGCAGGGTCTTGGGACTTGTCTAGGCTTGTTTTGGCCTGAGCTGGTTTCAAGGTTGTTCAGCTGTGATAACAGTTACCTAGAAGTCAGGTAGTATTGCCCAAATTTGTTTTGGTGTGGTTTGGTTTAGAGTAATAACAAGTAGTTATTTTGCATAAAATTGAATTTTCTACTCTGGAGTGAAAAGTGGTAGGGAAAAGTGCAGACACAGGATAATACCAGGAGGTTCCAGTCTGTAAATGCAAATCGTAGTGGTCAAGCAATGATTGCTGCTGGTGTTCAACCTTGTGAACCAGGTAAAACTGATTTTAGAGATAGAAAAGAGAAGAGAAAAATGGAGTAACTGGGAATCAATGAAAAGACAGACCACAAAACAGACTGTGCTAAGAAAACATAAAAATTATTTTCAGTGCCAGAGAGACATATTGAGCCAAAGATGTTACCAGCAAAATTATTTGGGAGGGTCAAGAAAGACAGGCTTAGAGCTCACCTCTACCGGCTCCTGGACTGCTGTTATACACAACAGCAATTTGGGCAGGTGTAAATCATCATATCTACATGATTTTCATTTATTTTCTCCTACTTTCATCAGTGTAAGTTTGAAATTTAAATTTAAAATACAGAAGAAAAAAAGGAAGTCAAGGTGGGGTAAGAAAAGAGCAACTTGGACCAGAAAAGTGTAGCAATGATTCAGACCAAACTCTGTGATGTCTCACAAGATAGCCATGGCAAGATGTCCTAACTGCACAAATTGCTAGTTTAACAGTGCTTACTCACAGGTAATCTGTCAGGGCTTATACACAAGGGAATATTAGATTTTTCTCTGTGCTGCTACATCTGTGCTCTCTCTTACTGACAGGTTTTTATTGAGTGGTAGAAAATTGTTAGTAGGATTGCAATCGTTCAGTTTCTTTCTTCCTTAGCCTTTACCTTTCTCCTTGTTTCTTGCGTTGTTCTGACTAGGATTGCCATGACTCATATTTGCTTGATTACAGCATCTGGGACATTCTTACTTCTCACATGAAATATGTTTTCCTTCCTCTCTGATGCTTTTGGTGTCTTTTTAAAGATTTAATTTCATAGGTATAAAGTGGTGGTGGACACAGTTTAGACCTTGATTTAAATTTTCTCAAAGATCAGTATAATTTTGGTTTCAACTCAGTTCTAATAAAGTAAAATGCTGAACATTTTTTTTTCCTGAAATGAAAAATTTAGGAGTTAAATTAAATTAAATTCTCAGGATCAGGATATTCATACTGATGAAAATGGTACTTACTTGTAGTTGTCTCTTATTTATGCACAGCCAGTCCAGTGAAAAGTTGTCCATGGTTTAAAATCAGGAATATGTCATGATTTCTGCTTCAGTTGATGAAAGAAGCAAAATTTCTTAGATAACTGTCCTATATAAACAAATAATGGAATTTAATTCATTCTTCAGCTCCTGATTTAGCAGGTCTCTGAACTCTCCAGCTGCTGGAATTGCCTTGCTAGTGGGAACAGGCAGGAAACTACAGGTAGCTTGGAGTTAGAGCGGGAACATCAATAAAGAACTATCTAGGGCACTTGATTACACAGAACTGGAGGTTTCCTCTAGATATTTGCTCTTCAAATTCTTGCCAAACAGAAACTAGCAGAAAGCAAAAGATGAGCTTCAGCAGTTATGAATACTAAGCAAGCTTTAAGACTGATTTTTGTAGGAGGGTACCTAATGCTGCATTTAGCCTTGTACCCTTTTGTGCTCTTTGACATTCAGTGTGAAGTATAAATATCACTAGAATAACCATTTTGCTAAGTAATTTCCTTTCCTTCTTTAAAAGTGATGACAGAGAAACCGATGGCAGAAGATTTTTTTTTTCCTTTGTCTCTTAATCATTGTTTCTGTGTCATTGTCAGTAACGTAAAGAAGAATCTGGGTTTCTATGTTCAGTATGCAAGTTTATGATAATTTCAAGAAAAGTCAGGCACTAATTCCTTCATATCCTTAAAGCCAGTTGTATTTTTCTTAAAAATGAGCAATATATATTTCAGAAAGCATCTCTCCATAGTAGTAGTAGTATTTTCAAGTGGTGGAAAACATTTTTCATCTTGCAAACAAAAGCAATATTTTCTTCTGTGTAAACTGCTGTAATGATAGTGATGCCACTATGACTCAGCTACAGTAGTATTTCCATAGCATGTGACTTTCAGAAAATTTTCCTCCTTGCCGAGTTTTATGAGATACGGGAGATATAGAAGTATCATGCACTGAAGAGCTCTCCACTGAAGTACATGTACATATATACGTATAAAGGAAAATATAACATCAGAGTATGTATTTTGACAAAAGGACTAAAATATGTATTGCTCTAGGGAAAAAAAGGAAAATAACATCTTTATCAAAACATGCATTTAGGATCCAGAATATGCATGCATATATTGTGGAGACTATGGACTTAGACCAAAAAAAAATACTCTTTTGCCCTAATGATATATTTCAACCTATAAAAATTTTCCTGTCTGATTTGGTAGAAAATTAAGGATTTTCCTTTTTTTTTTCACTGAAAAGTCTTGGAAAAAATATTTCTGCCACTGCAAAGCTGTACTTATCCGACAAGATACTCTATTATAAATTCAGAGAGCTCTTTTCAAAAAGCCCTACTACAATATTAATTGAACTTTTATCTATGACAGCCCAAGTGAGTAACCAGCAATCATGTATTATGAGCACCCAGCCTTGCAATGCTGGAACTTCTACAATTTGTACCAAATGATTAAACTATATATTGAACTAGATAGTCATTACAAGAGAGATAATGTGGTCTTGTAGTTCTGATATTCAAGAGAATAGACAAGAACTGACTGTCGAGTTGCTTATCAGACTGCAAGATTAAGACATAAATACTCTAGAAAAACTATTGACATTATGGTCAGAGCATACTGGAGACTCCACTTCAAATTCCTACTCCAAACTGAGTTTCAAAGAGAGTTTTTTAAGTTATGTATTCCCCTCTTCAGGACAGGTTGTGGATAACTAGTGAATATTTGAACAGAATATTTTCACAGAAGTTCATCTTGACCTTGCACCCAATATGCTAAGCAAAATGTAAGTTAGAGTTCCTGACTGCCTTTACTTATTTTTAGATGTATATATGTACAGAATCAGTCCATGGGTGAGATATTGTCCTTAACATTGCAGAAAAAGGACTGTCAGAATAATGCAGCATGAAAAAGTATAAAGTTCCATACAAGTTCTGTTTAGAGTGTCTTTTATCTCTAATGTTGCGAACACAAGGACAGCAACTTCATTCCTTAGAATAAACTAGCGTATGCCTCCACCTTCTTCAGCTGAGAAAAATAGCAGGAATTATTCTGGTGGCTTTCTGACATTTCAAGATTCCCCTTTGTTTGGGGAAAAATCCCACAGGCAAGGGAAAGTACATTTATACCAGCTTTGTGTCAACAGATAAGCACAGCACTCCACAAATTTGGGGTCTGGGACACTGTATTATCTAGTGTTATTCTTCCCAGGTGGTTAAAAGGAATATTTTTTTTACAATTCTGGCATTGTGTCAAAGATAAATTTCTAAGTAAGTTTTGTGTGTTTCTTTGTTTAAACGCATTAAAAATCAAGAGATTTATCATTGTAGTATAAAAAGAGAACAACTTTTAACCACTACTTTCTTGCCTTTTCATTTGGTTTTGGTGGTAGACATTAACAGAGGAAAACAATGTTCTGACCATAAGCATACAATTTCTTTTTATAACATTTTATAGTAGATGATGATGATGATGATGATGATGATGATGATGATGATGGATGAAAGGAACAAGGTTGTATTTTCCTACCTGCTTATCCCATTATAAATCAAACTCCTGCTTTTTTAAACAAAATTATTTGTCTCTTGGTATTTGTATTAGAGTAGACATGCTTCCAAGTCACTATAAAGCTATTGTTAATGTATGATTTAAAATGTAATAACAGGAAAACACTGGAACTCAGAGTGTGTTGTGCATGTGTTACAGAAAAGCAAATGACATTGGGTATAGCCCTTATAGTCTATATCACCCTCACAGTAATGGAATTGAGTGATTGCTTATTGTCATGCTCACAACCGCGCATAGAATGCAATTATCTATACAAAGCATTTGGGATTTGAAGGTGCAAGTGGAATAAATAATATTTTTAATAGAAACAAGTCATAGAACACACTGACAAAAAGTTTTAGAACCCAGACTTGAGATTCACTTTCTAAGAGAAATGAGACCAAATAAGTGTGCCTTGCTCTCTCACCTAAATAACAGGAAAAGAGTCAAGGAAAAGTTTCTTTAACAAAACCCACACACATTTGTAATGTTCACCAATTTTGGTATAGAAAGAAGGAAAAAAAAAGGCTGAGAAAAAGGAAAGATAGAAAAAAACCCAACCAAACAAAAACCCAGAAGTTTGTCTATGGTTTCAGTTTATTTATTAAGTACATGATATAAAGGACACTGAAGTTACTGAGTGTATTTCCATTGGATTGAGGCAAGCAATGGAAACTAAATCCCAGTAGAGACTTGTAAACTGCTGACATCCCCCCACCAGAATATAGATAAGCAATAATTAAATCTTTAAATCCCATATTTCCTGCAAGTGAAATTGATAAGAGCTCTCTTCACTCTGAGGCATTTCAAACCAACAAATCTGATTTTTCATTCCATTACAGTTTAATGTAAATTGTATAAACTACGCTAGATATACAATTTTGAGAAGTGCATGGTGGGAACACTGAACCCAGTGGCTACAGGTACTGTTGGTGTTAAAAACTAAAAAAAAAAAAAAAAAAAATCCTAAAAAGAAAATAATCAATTTTTTTAGTATATCGATAATGAGAAAATCTAGTATATTTAAATACAATAGAGAATATTTATTTTCCAATGAGAAATTTTTAATCATCAGGTTTTAGTTTTGCTCTATCTTGTTTTCCTCAGAGATGACCTCTCCTTGTACTAGCCATGTACTTAAAATATCTGTGCAGGGTGTGTGTGTGTGTTTGTTTGAGGTGGTGTTTGGGGGTGGGGATTGGTGGTTTTCTGGTTGGTTTTTTTTTTTTTTCCTAATAGCTGTATAAAGGAAAGAGAAGAAAAAAGAAAAAAGAAAAGGACCAAATCAAATGGATAGTTCCAGGGCTAAATTTCCAAGGACACAGATGCTTATTTTCTTCTGAAGTCTGGCATGGAGAAATGAAACTTACAGTAACTAGACAATCTGTTTATATGCACTTTATGCATGGAATTTCCTATTATTTTTTTCGTTCTCTGATGCATTCTCTTTCCATTTTAATAAATTAGCCAGGTTAAAATTTATTAGTTTGCATTTTATTTCTCCAAAACACAACTTTGTATCAACAGAAACAATTAATCTATTCATAGAATTATTATGAATATGGGAAAACAAACATGCAAGGAAACATACAAACAAAAAATCCAAACAAAAATTCTAGAGAAGGAGAAAAATATACATCTGAATTTATGCATTTGGTGAATAGATGTAAGTGGGAGAAGAACTGGGAAAACTGTGCTATTTCAAATAGCTTTGGAATACCTCTTTTCTCTTTGTTCAATTCTGAAATAGCTCGTAGTGGTGAAGGGTCACATGCTTAATCATGATGTCTCTCTAGATGTCCAACAATCTGACAAGAATAATTCCGTTTTGGATTTTATTCTGACATTGAATCTAAATCCTTGTTAAAACTGGGCCAAATGTGAACAGGACTTCTTTCTGTTCCTAGGTATAAGATATACCAGTAATGTCCACGGAGGTTACTTTGTAGGAGGAAGGAGGCAAGAATGTTTTTTATTCCTGTCCCTGGCTCTGAGTTACATTTCATCACATAGAGTTTGGCCTTGTCACAGCAAGTGTATTGATAGGACATGGTATGACATGATGTGAAAAGGTGCGATAGAGGCACAGTGATACAACATAATTACAATGAAAATAATCAAAAGAACATTACATGTTCTGCAAACACCAGTTTGCTTATATATAGCACCTAATCAGCTAAAAGCAGTTATTTTTAATTCTCCAGATCTCTTCACCATAGATAGCTGGAAGCCTGCTAAATATTGCTCTGAAAGTGTCAACAGCTGAGAACAGCCAAATGTCTTGGACTTTTTCACACTTGCTAGTAGAATTTTAAATAACAGAGACCTTCAGAATTTTTTTCTTTTGTATTGTCTGGTTTATTTATTTAGTATAGTTAGTTATTTTGATAAATGCATGATATGGACATCTCACCCCAGAGTATGAAGGATTCTACTGTGCATTTGATTTGATTTGATTTTTCCTTTTGCTTCCCCTGTAACAATAACCACGCTGTTTTGAATAGAGACAATTTTTTTTTTTTGTTTAAAGTAAGCTTCAAGCTTGGCTTTCATATGAAGGAGATATAGTTATAATTTTATGAGCACAACTTGCAAATATTATTCCCTCATCAACATGGTACATAAATAATCATTTTAATTGCATACAGTTTTGTGTAATTATTCGGTAATGTGAAGGTTTTGAAATTTTTTGTTATACTAGCAATGAGAAAACACAAAAATCCTATGCTAGTTTGTTTCAATAACAAGTTTTTTTTTTTTTTTTCTTTAGAAATATAGATGTTTTTACAGGGACTCTCAATAAAAATAAGTCTGTAAGTGGACAGTTTCATTTCTCATTTTGTATAGCAAACACACTGGAAGACAGTACTGCTATGAAGACCATTAAAGTACTGCATTAACAGCATACTGCAGGTGTTTAAGGAGGATTACTTATTTAAGTGTTGTTTGCTTTGAGGGTGGAGAGAATAAGAATGAGAGTTGTTTGAATTTAGGGAAGGAAGAAAGATCACTGTGGCTCAGTACCAGGAAAATTATTTCTGTCTTGAGAGCATCAGTTCAAATAAGTTATTTAAACTGTCTTTTACCTTCTGGGTTTTTTTTTGGTTTTTGGTTTTTGTTTTTTTTTGCTTTATAAGATTCTAGTGAAAGCCGAAAGTTTCTTTACTGGAAAAAGTTTGTTTTCATGACATCCGTAACCAGGGGGAAAAAAAAAATTACTAAAAATAAAAAGTCAACACGCTTCTTTTTGTGTGAAATGTCATGTAATATTGCTGATTCGAGAAGTTCAGAAAAGCTTCAGGTGAATACAATTTCTGACTATATATTCTGGGAGACCTTTTTAATCATCTCACACAAAGATTCTACTCTAAATTTTGACAAATCTGGGTATGTAGTGACGTGGAAAAGTACAGCCAAACTGTAATGGGAAACATACTTTTCAACTTTTTACATTCTTTTGTGGGTATTTGATATTAATTGGAGAAAAAAGTCTTTGTAGAATGCTGTTTTGGAGAAGGAGATATAAATGTTATAATTTATTTACAGAGAAGTTTTACTGCTTCTATGTTGCATAGATACTGTCCAGTTTAACTGTTCTGATGTAAGAACTACTGGAAAACTTCAGTAGTAGAAATTCTTTAATTGGATTCAGTTAAATACTTTGATGATGCCCTCCTGTTTACTTTGCATCCAAAATTGGCACTAGAGGTCTGCAACTGAGAATAGGTATAAAGGAATCCATCCAGCAACATCAGCCAATGTAATGCTTAGCCATCTGTTTATGTTTACTACTTGACAAAGGAGATCACCATTGCTTATTTCAGAGAGAATAACCATATTTTTCTATACCTCACGAATGCATGATAAGCAAGTCTGTATGGGTTTGTTTTGTTTTCTATTAATCTGTCTAGATCTGGGTTCCCCAGTACCAGAAGGACATTGACTAACTGGAGCAAGTTCAGCAGAGGACAGCAAATTGAGTGGAGGGCTACCAAGATAATTAGGGGCAGAAATATAAGGCATAGAAGGAGAGGCTGACAGCTGGGTTTGTTCAGTTTGGAGAAGGCTAAGGGGATTTCACTGCTCTCATCAGTAATCTAACGGAAGGATATAGAGAAGGCCAAGCTAAATTCCTCTTGGAGGTGCATAATGAAAGGGTGAAAAGCAAGGACACAAGTGCGTCAAGAAAAAATCTAGTTGGATATTTAAAAAAAACCCCAAATTTAATGACTAATGATCTAACATTGAAGTTAGCTAAGATTTGATCAGGAGGTTGGACCAGATGACCTCCAAGAGCCCTTATAACCAAAATTATTCTGTGAAATATCTTTTAAAAATTTGAAATATAACAGAACATACAGTACAAAGGCTGTGCTTGGGAAGTGTTCATGTCTCTTTAATAAATTACACTTTCTTTCCCCTTGTACTGTTGAGACCACCAAGTAATCCAAAATGGGCATATCTGAGTGTCTTTTTGTACATAGGTGACACCTATATAACTAGTTTTGAACATCACAATTTGAAAATGGAGAAACCACAGCACTGACATAATTCTTTTTCACTTCCTGATTTTCCAAGAGGTTGCAAATTTCACTTCTGTAAGCACTATTAGTTGTGAGCCTTGCTTCTGGAGTTAGATCATTTGTTCTGTATATTGCAATATTTGACTGTGCTGAAACTGCTAATTCAAAAACATTCTGGCAATGAGTTCTGGGCCTAGAAGTATACAGATTGTGGAAACATTCTATTTTAGGCTGTTGTACAGATTATCTTGAAATTATCTCTACCATGATACAATATAATTCAAACACACACACTGAATTTCATAAATTTGTTAAAAAAGTTTTTGATACAATCTTCAAAAACAAATTTGAGGATGATTCTTGGGGAAATCTGTAAATAGAGCAACTCCACATTCCAGACATGTCTGGAAGTCCTTAAATATTTTGATATTATAAATACTCATTGAGAAAGCCAACAATGGCCTTCTTTTAGTGTTCTACCATAACTTTTGTTTTGATAGATGACTGCTCACTTTCAGTTGTATATCTGAGCAACTTAAAGACCAAGACATATGTTAAACCACCCATTTTTAATAGTTTTTAATAAGATATTCCAAGTAATGTGTACCACAATTTAATAGGTATATATTCATTGCCATGTACACAGTGTGGCTGAGACAACTTGCTCAGTTCTATGAAGTTTTGAAAACTATTTTAAAAGGAAAATTTAATTAAAAAATAAATACAAGATATAGACATAACAAAAATATCTGTATCAGCCAATAATCACCATGCAAAGAAAACTAACACTCCCACTTTTTTTTATACTAATGAAAAATATATGGGTTTTGCAAAATGTCCTAAAGATGCACAAATTGAGGAGGCTAATGACTAAGGAAAAGTATTTCTGAAAAGGAGATCCTCTCATGAACTCCATTAAATGAAACAAGCAACGTACCAAATAATTTTAATGCTGTATCTTGTGAAAGAGTAATTTATTTTAAAAAATCATGTTAAATTATTGAGGAAGAGGTTTCAAAAGGGTCAAAGGACAAACACTTAGTTTCTGTTGAAAGGCAACTGGTTCTTTAACTCATTTTTGTGGATTCAAAAAATCAACACTTCTGGGAGAACTGGGTCAAAAACAATTAACTTGTAAAAGCTATATAGAAACTAATTTAAATCAGTGGGGATGAAAGATTACAAGTATAATCACCATAATAAATTACAGCAGTTAATAACTAACCTTTCTGAATTTGAACAACTATATTTCCTAAAAAGATTCGAGATCCATCCTGTGTAGATCATTAACCTAGAAATAAAGTAGGCAAACATGACTGTAGCAAGATCTGTATCATAAAGGAATTCTCATAATTTGCAGGCAGGAAAAAAGGACAAGGAAAAAAGGACAAGGAAAAAAGGACAAGGAAAAAAGGACAAGGAAAAAAGGACAAGGAAAAAAGGACAAGGAAAAAAGGACACTTGGCCAGTACTTCTATACAGTTTCCCAAAAGCTAGATGGAAATTTAACCAGATATCTACATTTCATTTTTAAGTAAATTTGCACACCCTCATTCACCAATTAAGCAAATTTATTCATTCCCTTACAGTCTTTTCCTTTCTGCCACCAGTTAGAAAACTCTCAAAGAGCTCTAGCTACCAGCTACGCATCAACCTCTACTAGACAATGGGTGAGAAGGTCAACACCACCAAGTAAACCTGATAAAAGAGAGACATTCAATGTGAAGGTCCCTGTCTTGGAAGTGTAGTGAAGGTATCGGTCACTGATGTGACCAAAAGCCCAGACAAAGAGGAAGGAAGATGAGGAGGATTTTTGTGGGTGGCCATGCAGGAGGTCCCTGAGTGAAGAAAACCAGTGCCCAACTTATGTGTCATAATAATTTCTGTCTTTCAAAATGAATAAGTGCACAACCAAACTTCTGATTATCTTTTTATGCAGAAACAAAATTAATAAAGACTATTTCCGCTGTAATAGGCACTGCTGAATCATCCTGATTGTCGGTTGTTATCTACATGAAAAATAAAAAGGTTTTTCTCCATTGGACCAAGCTTCTGACATCTGAGGAGTCATCTGCCATGAATTGTAACTATTACTGATGTCAAAGGACTAAAATTCAAATGATCATTTAATGTTGTCTGACAAAAGAGAAAACATAATTGAATTCTAGACAAGTAATGTCACATTCTGTGAAATGATTGCTGCCTGGATGGCAGCAATAACGCCCCAAAGAGATACTGCATTTCACACAGAAAAAAGAGTTGGCAAATAAATCAGATACATTTTTGTTTAAATATTACATTAAAAAATGCCTAACCAAACCTCCTTTCTTTTTTGCCTTTTTTCTTCCTTTTTTTTCCAGAGCAAAATATTTTTTAAAAGTATGGACCAGGGAATAGGCAAGAACATATGTGTAACCTTCCTGAAATATTTAAAAATTAAGAACAAATTAAGAGATCAAGAGGACTATTCATTTAAAAGGGAGGCCTCTCTAAGATAATACCAAGATCTTGGCTCAAACTGCAGTGTAATTAAAAAATATGAAAGTGTTCAATAAATATGGAAAATGATTCCATACTGGTTAAGGACTTTGGTGTAAACTGAGCATTGGCGCTCTTTGCTGTGTGTTAGAGTACAATTATGCTGAACTCTTGTTGCGAATGATCTGACTGTTTATATGTAAGCCAGGCAACCAACAGTACACTAATTTTGAAATTGTTAATTTGTAGGTATCCAATATAACACAGGTTGGGCCATGTATTTAAATCCCTCAATAACCAGCTCAAGAAAACCTGGAGGAAGAAGTAGGAAACCTTGATGGAAAAAATCCAAATATTTGAACATTCAGAATTTCTCAGGAATATATTAATTTACATTAAATCAATATACAATACAATATGAATATTTGTTCCATTGGCTGAAAATGGTCATATGAAATATTTTACTTTTTACCAATTTCTTTTTTTAATTAATCTTGCTCATTCCTTTGATAACACTCCTTGATATTATTTTCATTATCATGGACAAAAGGGGATAATTCAGGGTTAATGCAATGGAATAATTTAGAAGGTTATACTTATTTTTTTAGATGGATTCAGTTATAACTGCTTGCATGACAGGATATCTTAAAAACAGAAATTTTTGTGTCACCATCATGACTTTTTGACCATTGTAGCTCTACATCAGCATTTCAGCTCAATCCATCTTAGTGATGACTTCAATTAAAGTTAATATGTCCTCGTTATGCTTAGAACAAAGCTGTCACAAACAGTTTCTGGTGTATCAAGACTAAATTCATTTAAGCAATTTGCTTGATCTGGAAACTAGTATCCATCTATGAAAAAAAAAGGATATTATGTTTTCAACCAAAGTTCATACAATTAAATGGAATTTTCCTCAGGATATAAAAATAGCATGGCCCTGAGTCAGAAAAGAATCTGGAGAGCACATAAATCCATATGCACTCAAATGTTTGTTAGAAATTTTTCCGAAAGACCATCAGTTTAAGATCAAGGAATAAAGAAATCAAATGCTAAATATAAATTTCACAGCCTGTATCTTCTGAGGTGCCCAATCCAATAGACATTCTCAGAGCATTATTGATATGTACTGGATCAATGCTCCATTGCATAAGAAAGATTGAGAGATATATGCAGAAAAAAGAAGGAAATGTACCTTTTATATAGCAGTCTGTTTGTTGGAATATGGTGGTGTGGTTTCCACAGAAAAACTGGAGAGCATCCTCAAGAAGAATATATGATGATCTCTCTTCTCCACTGGTTTCTGACGGGTAAGCAAAGGTCCAAGAACCACTTCTGGAAGACTTATCTACTTACCAAATTATTATATAAAAAACCCCAAACATCATAATCATTTTACTTAGGAAAACCAGCAAATAAAAAAACCCCCACCTTACCACGTGTTTAAAACAAAAGCTGCAGGTGTTTGGGACATATTCAATAAATTATTCAGGGGTATGGTGCATTATAGATAAGTCTTCCCCAGCCTAGAGGACTCCTGTATTGGTCCACACAGAGTATGCAGTGCTTTTCTCACAGTCTGCTCTGGATTCTGCTCTGGGGCTGGGTTCAGGCTTGTAAGCAGTGACATGCCCAGGGGTCTGACAAAGT
The DNA here is from genome assembly GCF_000699105.1 of Pygoscelis adeliae. Lineage (NCBI taxonomy): Eukaryota > Metazoa > Chordata > Aves > Sphenisciformes > Spheniscidae > Pygoscelis > Pygoscelis adeliae. The sequence goes on from NW_008824000.1 coordinate 779,205, forward strand.
CCTGGACTGCCCTCCAGGATGAAGTTTTGTGGACCTAATTCTGAGGCATCAGTATCTTCATTGGCTAATATTAGGGAGATTTTTTGTCCTGCATTGAATCCGGATGCTTTCCTAAACAAGGAAAATATTAATATATTATGGAAGAACATGAATATTGACTTATTAATGTCATAAGAAGTCTCCATAGATAAGCAAGGAAAATATGAACTTCAATACTACAGTTGTCTTCCTCAACTTACGCATGACTACTCACTTGCATAAAACTAATCACACTCATAAATGCCTTACGAGTTACATCTGGCTTTAATTGTGACAACACTTGCAACCAAAAAACAGTAGTTTGAGAGCATGGCTCAATATGAAAACAGCCTGATTCTTTCTAAACAAATTATTAGTGAATATGCCATAGATATGGAATGTATAACTCAAAGTAGAGGTTTTTCTTTACACTTCACACTTTCCTGCCTTGAAATATCTATTGTCTTCAGATTTTATTAACTTCTCTCTGGGTACTTGCTTAGGATTCATTTCTTTGGTAGTTAATTTTGCATGTCTACATCCCAATGCATTTTAACCAAAATCCCAGTCTATTACGTAAAAAGACAGTCTCCTATGTCAAACTCTGTAAATCAGAAACCAACTATACATTTTTATGGAAATTATTTATGCAGAACAGCTATTTGATCCATAATAATAGTCACATGAGAAAGAAAAAACAGAGAAAGAGGCCTGAGAAAACATGGCAGGAACACAAATGTAATTACAATCGGCTTTTATTTGTTAGACTTAGAAATACAAAATGCATTCACAAAAATAATCACAAAACAATCCCAGGGTTCCACTCAACTTTATCCCATTCCTTTCTGAGAAACACATAGAGATGAAGAAAAAACTAATTAAAAAACAGAAAAAGTGTGGAAAATTGTGTAAAATATAAATCATTTATTTGAAACATTCAATTGCTGACCCAGTCAGATTTATTTAAAGCAAAACACCACCTCCTGCATATCCAATTAATGGTTGCCATGGCAAATAAGAGTTCCCACAGCACTGCCTTATTGCAATATGCATGGCAATTGCAAGTATATCACTCAGAATATTCCATAATGATATTAGCTGGTCTATCCAGCATCAGACAATTAATTTTGTAAAGCATCAGGTGTTCAATATTTATCCTCATAAAAATTAAATACAAACATTCACATATTACATAGAAATGAATTCCTTTATACATCACCATCCTACTTTTTATCATTAAATATTTTCTTAACAATTAAATTAGGATGGGAGACATATTTTTTGTAAGTTTTCTGTATGAAATGGCCATGATCTCTAAAATATTTTAATTTTTAAATAACTGCTGTTTTAAAATGTATTCAGATAAAGAACACATTTTGTAAAAAAAATGTTTCATTAATGAGCTTATACTGGCTTGTAAATGTGGTCCTCAGTAAAATACAACTTCATTCTACCTGTTTTTTAAGGATTTTCCTGCAGGATAATAGCTGGATCAGGCAGACCTTAGCACTGTGAGATTTTGTATGAAATGAGCAGGAAGAGTTTGCTGCCCCCAGAAAATTACATGTTCTAGAGGAAAAGTAAGAACTAGCCTGAACTTTCTCTGCTTTGAACATGGGTATCTTTAAACTGTTGTGATCCAGGGCTCAAAACTTTCCCTTCGGAAATATTTTAACAGTTTTCTTTTAAGCAACACGTTGTGGTCATTTCTATAATCACTATCTGACTCATTGTGCAGTCCAACCTGAAGAGATAGCTGCTTCCAGGACACTGCTCTCTTCTTTAGGCTATAATCTCATCTTTTAGTGGGATTCATTTTCTATCCCTGTGAAGCTGGGTTGTGTGCTGAAATGAATGCTGAAAGTAATCAACTCTGAAGAGACCCAAAGAATAAGAGCAATCAAGGAACCCTCTGGTTCAGAGAGGTGGGATCAGGGAGTTCGAGATTATGCCCGTGGAATGGTTTCTGGGCTTCTGGAGAGTCACAGATTAAGTCCCGCAGCAATTCTGAGAGAAGGTACTCGATCTTTAGGCAATTTCTTTTCTTTGAAGTGAGGAGCTTACTTATAACATTATGGAATCCTGCTCCTTCTTCAGCTTAACCTTTTGGTGAAAATGCCTTTTCATAAGAAACCTTCATCTTTGAAATGACTTCAGTCTCCAACAACTGAGTAAAGAATCTAATTAAGGGGAAAAAATAGTAGAGTGATGTTGATAAAGAATGAAGCGTAGGAAAGAAGAACTCTTGCTGAAGGACCAATAAGGAAGCTGAAGGACTGGTAAAGTTAGAGTTGGTAAAATTATTATTATTAATAGCATTACTACTAGTGATAATAATCCTGCTATTTTGGCACTTTGTCTTTTGATAAATTTTAAGAAACAGCTGTCGTGCATGTGTGTAGCAGAAATCATGCAGTCTCTGAAGCCAAACTTCAGAGCTGGTCATTTTTACTCCTTTGAGAATGTGTTCTTATGTCTAGATTATGTTTTGGTTTGGCTTGGTTTTTTCCTTGTTTGTTGTCATTGTTGTTCGGGGTTTTGTGTGGGTTTTTTTCTCCCTCCTTACCCACAGAATCACTTTGGTAGACAGCTTGAAGTATAATTTTACATGAGAAAATATGATAATAATCTTTTTTACATATCTAAGGCCAATCCTATGGAAAAGTTGAAAATTAGGACTGAAACCTTGAAATGATTCTCTTTGGTATGAAATACTTATTAATAGTAGCACAACAAACTCATTAAATAATCATAATCTATTTACAGGGAAGAAACAAAGAGCTAATTAAAGACAAAGTAATATGATTTGATTTTTAGATAGATTTTTTACTATACTTGGCATCTGTAAAAAAAGAACAAGCCAGCAAGCAAAATTAAGGTTCACTGCACATATTCTGATTTGTAGCACTGACCTTGAATGTAACAAAATCTGAAGCTGGCTGTAGGCAACAGAAGTAGCTGAAAAATCTGGAGTCGTTCTCAGCATTTTTAACACAAAATTTTGCAATGCTTTTGTTTTAGTCTTTTGGCACATACTGTAACCAATAGCTTCATTTAGCAATATCCAGCAGTTTGATGGATCAGATTATGTTTTAAATGAATGAAACTAATTTTGCTTGCAGTAACTTCTAACACACCAGCTGTTATTGTTATCACTGCTATCATCATCATTATCAGCATAACTATAATTACATTTCGAAAGATAAATCAAGGGAATGCAGCAGTGGAAAGACAGTGCCAGGACATGGGGCTGTCCTTTGTTTCTGAGCCTTAACAGTATTGCTTTATTGCAGTCTGCATTGTGGCAGTTCACTGCAGCAGGTTATTTAGGGTCCTTTGATTACATTTGCTACAATTAATGGTGATTTCTTGTGTTCCTCTCATGAAAGTTGTAAACAAACAATATGAAATTATCTGTTGATATTTTCTACATAAAGTAAAGAATCAGTTTTGATTATATGATAAGTAGTCTCATTGAATTTGATTCATTCATTAAAAAGGGAACACCTGCAACTCAGCAGATCCTCCTATTATTTCCATGTAATTTACCTAGGTAAATACATATTAAAAGCCAAATATAGAAATAGAAAAAGACACTCTATTCCACTGAATACTAATTGGGTACTTCTGAAGTACTAGATTTAGTAATATGGTCAGATGTCCATCTGGGTCTAGGTATCCATATATCATGATCAAACTACACTGGCTTGGGGTTAAACTATGGAAAGGGAAAGGAAGGGAAAAATGTAGTTAGTATCATATTCTGCTGTTTATCTCACATTCAGTAACTCTATGCATATAATCAGCTGTCCATTTATAGCTAAGTAATGTGAGAGTAGCTACAAAACCAAAGAACCATTGAAATTCACATTTCTGAACTCTTAGCTTTAAATGTCACTACAAATGTGAATTTAACAACGCTTACAGTCTGACTCCTTGATTCTCATTATCTCCACAGGAAACGTGAACATGAGCATGAGTGTTTGTCACTAAAAAAAGCACACAAAACATAAAATTCAATCTCTTGACTAGGATTCCCTCTGTATATTCTGAATATTAAAAGATTGGCTGAGTCAAAATTATTGCAATTCTGGAGGAATATTATTAGATCTCATACTAGTTTTACAAACTTAAAAAAAATTCAGGAAAGTTGCTATCTTTCTGATTATAGAAAGTTCTACATTAAAGAAAAATGTTTCTAAAGATTATACTTCAAATAATCTCCCTGCCACTTCATTAATAAAAAAATGAAATCTAATATTCAACTAATAGTTCTTAAATACAATGGCCATAGTACTGTCTAGTCAAAGCACCAAAACACTATGGAAGTACATGCTTGTTTCTAGAGACAGGACTAAATGTCCATTTTATGACACATTAAGATTTAGTGTGTAGTCTTTCATGAGTCTGAAGATGTAATCACCTATTCACTCCTTGTTTAGACCTCAGGGATAAGAAGGTTATAAAGAGGCAGGCTATCTTCTAACACTGCCATCTTCCATTCCCAGGTTCAGATAGCTGAGACAACAAGAAAATTTAAAGAGTAAGTTGTTTTGGGTCTGGAACAATTGTTAGTTTTCTCATGATCTCCAAGAGCAAGGCACAAATTGAAGATAAGAAACTTTTTTTCATAATAAGTGGAGGTATTATTGAGTCAAAACATCTCTCATTACTCCTGTTAGGCTTCTTTTCATGTCACAACTTTGAGACCAAATATATTCCTCACCTACCACTCTGCAGTTCTATAATGTAATCTTTAGATGTAAAGTTTTAAAGTTATTTATTCATTTTTACATTTTAATGACTGTTTAATACTTACCCACATTCCCCCTAAAGAAGGCTGAACCTAAAAAGACTTAATATTATGATAAACTACAAACACTTCACTTATTTAAATTTAAATGTAAAAGTAATGTTTATGGGAATGAAACTTCAGGTTGACCATTGACAGCTATAAATATGCAGAAAGGTTGCCAAAAGTACAGCATAAGAACATTAATTAGAAAACTGAATAGCTTTTAAACTGGTGAAATCTTTGTTTCTACAGATTGACAAAGTCACAGTTTGAATGTTAAACAATACAAATGCTGACAAAGACCATGCACATCTGATCTTCATCTGAGAAACAGAAAATGTTTCTTATTTAATACCTAGGTTTTTATTCAGTAGTGCATTTAATATAGATTTAACATATAAAGTGCTCAAGTGCTGAGGAGATTGAATTATATATTTACACATTTTGTTCAAAAGGGATTAATTTATGTAACCATTGTTAAATGTTGCACTGTTGGCCCCAGTCCTCCAGAAAATATAGATAATGAATCACCTGACACACTTCTGCTCTTCTCTTACTCACTCATGAAGAAATAGCATTAAAAGCTGTTTTAAGTCTGTTCACAGAAGGATATTGAATACAGTGATAGAGTATACTTGGATTGTGAGCCATTGCAGTATGAAACCTAGAGCTATCTATTACTATCTGTAGAGTAATAAGTGAAAAATGCTCAAGGTTTCTCTCATTGACTAGAAGAAAGTCCTCCTCCTGTTCTTTTTAATTTCTTCCTTGCCCTTTTTTGATTATCTTCTTACAGCCTTTAGGGCTTTTCCCGCTGTCAAAAATTAAAATATACCATTATTTATAACACTGGGGGGAAAAAAAAAGTGACAGGAACTCCTGGGCATACTAATGTATTTTTCTCTTTTTCATTTAAGCCTTTTCAGACCATTCCCTAAAATCAAATTTAGCTACATGAGTTAATACCTCACTAATATGAGGAATGTCTTCTACATCACTACAACCCCATCACTGTGTGAATTGTCTGGTCTTCAGAAAACTCTTTTGAGGACCCCTTTTTATTCTGTACATAGTTAATGAACTTACTGTTAATAGGCAGTTAAAAACATTTAAATATGAATTACAAATAATGCTAGTAAATCTACTGAAAAGAACTAAAAGGTTTTGTTTAAAAATGAAAAAATAAAATCAATAGGAAGGTGACTGGCCTGAGTAGATCATCTATCTATTAACATCTGGATAATACCCCAATTGGGTCCACAAATTGATTTGCCAGCAATGACTTCCCAAAGCAATCTGATTGAATTCAAAGAGGGAAAAATTAAAATGAATGAAGGAAGAAGTGAACTATCTGTGTTTAATCTTCAGTTTCATCAGAAATCGATTAACTAGCTGACTTTGGGTCCAAAAGAATTAATTATACTCAGTCTCCGGTATAATTAACAACACTATGGCCATCTCCCAAAATATTCATTAAACAGTCAGGAACAATATGAAATTCAAATTAAAATTGGAAAAGAGATTAAATAGAAGTAGTCATCTCTAAAAAGAATCATACTACATCTGAGATGAAATCATTTAAGCAATACAAAATATGGAAATACATTTTGTGTTACATTTAATTATCATTAATTCCAGCACTGCAAGCTGGCAGCTATTTTAGGCTCATTACAAAGACTAAAATGGGCTGGAATTTTAATAGAAATCAATCCTCATTGGAATAATGGGAATATGATTCAAACTTACAGGAAGTTTAGTTCTAAAATCCAAGTTTTCTTTTTAATTCTAAGTTTAACTGAGGAAATTTGCATTCTGCAGCACATCTATCATTAATGTTGTAAAAAACCCTAAGAAATAGGCACCTAGCTGGGAATGGAAGGAGGGAGAAGAAGGAGGAGAAAAGACATAGCTTAAATACATGTTTTGGAAGCCTTACTTTCCAAATTTCCCAAACCTAGTGTCTGTATCCTGTGGAGCTGAATAATGCCACCATTTGCCATATTGAATTTATTTGCAGATTTCTGCATGTAAAGTTTTTTTCACTCCCTGTAATTTTACCTGGCTGTATTTGGCACATTATTCTTCTAAATTTCAATACCATTTAGCCAGTAAAAGCCAAGCTTTTCTTGCTTTGGATTTTTTCTTTTTTTTTTTTAATTCAAGTATCATAAACACTCTCATTTCATCCCTTTCTGTAGAAAATAATTGCAACAGAGCAAAAGTAACATTACATTCAAAGTAAACCATCTTGGTTATTTTTTTATCTTACACCAATGCTTATATAGAAGAAAATACTCAAGAGCAAATCAGTTGGGAAACAAAAATCCATCTATGCATGTCATCAATTATAAAAATTGTCTTCTATTATTTTACAGTTTTGTTTTTAAATTATTTCTTTCCTGAATGCACAAAAGGCACCTGCTCTCAATTCTTGATTCCTTATGCAGATCTTATTTTTGCTCTACTATTGACACCTTCAATAAGGCTGTATCAAAAATGCATTTAGAGTAAAACACTTAATATTTTTTTAAGTTTGGTGGAACGTCATCATCCTCTATGTCAGCTTTTCTCTTCTTCAACCCTCTAGCTGGCTTGACTAAGGACTAATCCCCTGGCAGAATTTTGACATTGTATGCAACACTGATCTTTAGTTCTGTGGTGGGTTGACACTGGCTGGATGCCAGGTGCCCACCAAAGCTGCTTTATCACTCCCCCTCCTCAACTGGACAAGGGAGACAAAATATAACGAAAGGCTCCTGGGTCGAGATAAGGACAGGGAGAGATAGCTCACCGATTACCATCATGGGCAAAACACTCGACTTGGGGAAAATTAATTTAATTTATTGCAAATCAAATCAGAGTAGGATAATGAGAAATAAAACCAAATCCTAAAACAACTTCCCCCCACCCCTCCCTTCTTCCCAGGCTCAACTTCACTCCTGGTTTTCTCTACCTCCTCCGCCCCAGCAGCGCAGGTGGACAGGGAATGGGGGTTGCAGTCTGTTCATCGCACGTTGTCTCTGCTGCTCCTTCCTCCTCACATTCTTCCCCTGCTCCAGCGTGGGGTCCTCTCTCCACAAGCCCACAGGCCCTACCAGGAACCTGCTCCAGCGCGGGCTTCCCATGGGGTCACAGCCTCCATCAGGCACATCCACCTGCTCTGGTGTGGGGTCCTCCATGGGCTGCAGGGGGACAACCTGCCTCACCATGGTCTTCACCATAGACTGAGGGGCAATCTCTGCTCCAGTGCCTGGAGCACCTACTCCCCCTACTTCTTCACTGACCTTGATGTCTGCATAGTTGTTTCTCTCACATATTCTCACTCCTCTCTTTGGCTTCAGTTGCTGTTGCACAGCAACTTTTCCCCCTTCTTAAATATGTTATTACAGGGGCGTTACCACCATTGCTGATTGGCTCAGCCTTGGCCAGCAGTGGGTACATCTTGGAGCCAGCTGGCATTGGCTCTATTGGACACAGGGGAAGCTTCTAGCAGCTTCTCACAGAAGCCACCCCTGTAGCATCCCCCTACCAAAACCTTGCCATGCAAACCCAGTACAAGTTCAGAGGCCATTTTGGAAATATTCAACAATTTAAATTTGGCCTTGCACAAGTTTCTGAGATTTCAGGAATTTTTAAAAGACAGTTTTATAACAGTCTGTATCCTGTATCCTAACTCCTGTATCCTAACTCTACAATCTATGCATTTCAATCATGGAGTAAGGTAAAGGTGACAGTCTAGAAGAGAGCAAGAATAGACAGGATATTTCTGCAAACTACTCTGGGTACAACATTCAGGTTTTTTCAAATAGGAGATGGTAACAGTTTGAAGGAACTAGGAAGACAGAGGACACTGTGTAGGGCAAGCAAAGAAATTTGGCTAACCATAGGGCATGAGGGCAAAACAGTTAATCGGTTTGCACTTCAGTTCTTTTCACTGAAAGTATTGTATCTACTTAGGTAGAACTTCTGTTTTAGGAGGGGTCTTGTCTTTTATCACAGGTCAGAGGCTCCAGAAAGAGAAGCAAAAAAAGGACTCCACCAGGCATTTTCAAGCAAGCTCAGTTTATAAGGTATACTGAGACTAAGAGCATGATCAACAATAGGTAAGAAAAATGTCATTTGAAGATATGTAAAAGCCAAAGGGCTGTCAGTGCAGGAGGTACTCGATTAGAAAGAAACAAACATGCAGCCAGGGCCACAGCCTTGAACCTTGTAAGACCTTTTATCTCACTCTCCAATCTGGAGCTAAAAGGAAAAGGCCTGTCTAAATGTTTGAGTGAAGAAAAACATTATTTTCCTACAGCGTGGTTCAGCTCACACTGTGAGCTAGCCAAGCATGAATCAGTTGTGACTGAGATGTGTACTGGGCCTAACTGAGAGTCCCCCAGGCTTTCTGGTCAGTGCAGCATCCCCAAGCTACACAGAGTAAGCTATTACATACAATCATGACATGCATGGGTGTGATGGTGTGCTCCCCCTGCCCATAAACCTGACCTTTATGTCCTGTAACCCTGCTCAAGTGATAACTATCAGGGACAGTCGTTAATGGATGCTGATAGTGATAGCTGTGTCCATTAAAGTGGATTTGGGAGCCAGATAACAACACAATAGCCCTTGGTTATTGTGAGAAATACGCCCACCTAACCACAGTTATCAGTATGCAAATATGACTATGAGTCAATCATCTTACCCCCATAAATAGTGAGCATCCCAAGAGCCCTTTGAGCTCTCCTGCATGGCAGTGGGCTGCCCAGCAGGATCTCCCCTTGACTAGGGACACCTCTCAAGGTTACTCCTTGAGGTTGAGAGATTCCTTGCTGCAACAGGTACCTGGTAAGTGACTAATAGCATGCTAAACTTTGAAATCTTAGCTAAGTGATGTAAAGGATTATTTGTGACTGTATAATCCTCTAGATATAAACCATTGACCAAGTCTGAGACTAAGTTTGGATTCAGCTGCACCTAGACTCCTCTCTGAGAAGAGTCTAGAAAGCAAGGGGGTCCTTTCTGAACCTCATGGCTCAACAGGATGGTCTCCCTGAGAGTTTTGTCTGACCCTGTCCTCTACGCAGTAAATAATGAAGTGTACCTTGCCATCGAATCTTGTTAAACCACTGTCACATTTACCATTGAACTCTAACTCACTGTTTTCTATCAATAAAGTGTATTGTTGCTGCTCACTTGCAAGTGAAGTGCAGTCTCGCTCCATCCGTGACAGTAGGTGATTAACCAATATTGTCTCCAGCTTGAAGCAGTTTAGAAACAGACTAAAGAGCCTCTGCTGTTCACCTTTAGATTAAAGTCAGCTGTACTGAGGCTTATGAGGATGCCACTGAGGCTTAGCAGCAGTGGTTGACAAGTCAGGACATCGACAGTCCTCTTCTATATCAGAAGAACTCCATCTACAGGCCCTTAAAGTTACTATGAATTAATGATGAGGCTCATGGGCAGGTGCACAGACCATGCAATAAGGCTTGAGGGTGGGTAGGGGCTCCTTACTCATGCTAGTGGAAGTGCATTTTGGTGATTCGTCTCCTTTTGTTTACTGCTAACAATGAACAATTATTTTCTGGTTGTGAATACGGTCCTCTAACTTTTTGGAATAAATCTAGCATCAGAATATCAGACTGTGCTTATAAACACTAAAAATCACAGGCCAAGGTGTTGGGAATTTGCACTGTTTCCTTTTTAAATTTAATATACCATAAAATATTGAGAAGCTTGTCTTTTCAGGAAATGTCAATTTTATGTGCTGCAGTAAAATGACTGAGCTTTGTCAATAGCACTATAATTTCAGCTTGTTTCAACTTGCTGAGGACAGCTTTAAATTAAGAACAATGGGGAAGGGAGCTAACAATCCACAGAAAGTAAGAAAACAATGGATGAGGTGGAAACCAAAGCATGTAGTACAAGAACAAGAGGGACCTCAGAAATGACAGAGTAGGGGTGAAAGTGGCCCACCTTGAGTGTATGTACATGAGTGCATGCAGCCTGGGAAACAAGTTGGAGAAAGTAGAGCTGTATGTGCAGTCACAAAACTGCAGCACTGCTGGGATAGCTTTGACACAGTGGGACGGTTCGCGCAACTGGAGTAATTTGTTGCAAACCACCTAATCAGGGTGATAAAGTGGTCAAAGTCTTCTTTAAGCAACCCATGGAAGTCTTTGTACTACAGATTCCAGCTCTCACAGAAGCCTGTAACCTTCCTGCCAGCTCCTGGAAGGGATGGCATGGAGAGACCCAAGTATATTGGCTGCAGGTGTCCAGGTGTTGGCAGCAGGAGGCTGCAGGGGAGGCCTCTGAGATAAGAGACCAGGGGCTGCCCCATGCTGGACACAGCTGTTTCCAGCTGGCTCGAATGGCCCCACTGCAGGACATAGCTAAGCCCCTCAGCCAAGCTAGTGGAGCCTCTGGAAAGCATATTTAAGAATGAGCAAAATGCCACGTGGGGCAACAAGAAGAGTTTCCACTGCTACATCTGCAATAAAACACTAAACAAGAAAAATGTAGGAGCTCTGCTGGATGGGGCAAGTGATTTAGTGACTGCAGACACAGATAAGGCTGGGGTTCTCAGTTTCTTCTTTGCCCCAGTCTTATCCTGCAAGGTCTCCCAGGCCCCTGTGATTAGTGAAAAGGTTCAAGGATAAGAACCAGCAGTGGACAAAGATTGAGCCAGGGATTAATGTAGAGAACTTGACCCATATAAGTCCATGGGGCATGATAGGCTGCAGCAAAGGGTAATGAGAGTGCTGGATGTTCTCTATCATCTTTGAAAGGTCTTAGAGAGCAGAGAAGATCTCTGACAACTTAAAAGGCAAAGACATTGCTCCTGTCTTCAAAGAAGTCCAGATGGATGATCTGGGGAACTACAGGCCATTCAGCATCATTTTGGTCCCTAGAAAAAAAAAAAAGTAGTGAGTCTTTCTGGAACACATTGCGGGGTACCTGAGGGAGAAGGTGACTAGAAACTGTCAGCATGGATTGATCATGCGTAAATCATGCCTGACAAACTTGATTGCATGATAAAGTGACTAGATTTGTGGATGAAGGGAGAGCAGTAAATGTCATTTATTTCAACTTTAGCAAGGCATTCAACACTGTCTTCCACAAAATTCTGATACACTAGCTGGGATGATACAGTCTGGATGGGTGAACAACAAAATGATTTAAAAACTGGTTGGATGCCTGGGCTCTAAAGGCTACAGTTAACAGGTTGTGCTCTACCTGGAGGCTGGTAACTAAGGGAGTGCTGAAGGGTTGTATCCCTGGACCTATCCTGTTTAATATCCTTATCAATTATCTATAAGAGGCAATAAGGTGCTTGCTCGTAAAGTTTGCAGATGACACCAAACTAGGGGGACCAGTCAATACATTTGAGGGCAGAGCTTCTGCTCAAGGATCTAGGCAGGCTGGAGGAATGGGCCAGCACGTACCTTATGAAAATCAACAACAACAAATCCCAAGTCCTGCATCTGGAATGGGGGGACCTCTGGGAACAGCAGAGGTGGGTACAAACATGGGCCCAGCTCTGTGGGAGAGGCCCTGGGGGGGCCCTAGTATACAGAAAGATGACCGTGAGCCAATTGTGTGTGAAGAAGGCAAATGGCACCTTGGGATCTATTGCCAGAAACACAGCCAGCAGATCCAGGGAAGGAGGGAAGGAATTTTCCCCCTCCAGAAAGCACTTGTTAGGCCTCATCTGCAATACTGTGTCCAGTTTTCAGCTTCCCAATACAGAAAACGCTATGACAAACTGAAGCAAGTCCAGCTGAGTGACCAAAGACAGTCAGGGGTGGAGTATTTACCCCGTGAGGAGATCCTGAGGGACTGAGTTTGATTCAGCCTGGTGAAGAGATGACTTCGGGGGCACCTAACGACAGCTTCCCAGTGCCTACAGGGAAGTTATCAGGAATATGGAGGCAGTAGTCTATACAGGTTTTACACGAGTGCATGGTAGGGGAACAAGAGACAAGAGACCTAAATGAAAAAAAAAAAAAAGTTCAGACTGGACATAAGGAGAGCCTTTTTCCTCAGGTGGTTGCCCAGAGAGGCTCTACAGCTTCTGCCATTGAAGATTTTCAAGACTTGACTGGATAAAGTCCTGAGCAACCTGGTCTGACCTCACAGCTGACTCTGCTGTGAGCAGGAGGCTGGACTAGAGACCTCATGACCTCCCTTCCAGCCTGAATTATCCTCTGATCCTATCACACTAAATGCAGGAGAATATACTCAGCCAAGTTACAGGAAGATAAAGTATGACTAATAAAATAAATACAAAGACTACCATCTTTCTGTACATCTGAATTAATCTTTCTGAGACAGCCAAAGCAATAGGTTTATCACTTGCTGTTTCTGGGAATACAAATGCTCTGCCTCAGCAATTATCCTGGAATGTGAATAAGTTATGAGATGGCACAGTGACATAGACAAGAACTTTGTGAGATTCATCTGTGGTTCAGCATTGAGAGCAAAAGAACCTGAGATTCCCACATTGCATGTACAACACAGAGACATTAGGTGTATGTTTGCTTGTATTCCATCCTTAAGACATGCTTAGAGGAACTTTTTAGAGATTGCATTCCTTTAGCAAACTACAAAAATTGTGATCAAGGGATCTTTACATTCATTGATGGTATTGTAAGACGCAGAGAGTAGATCTCAGATGAAACAGTGTTTTGGGATCCAGATGAAAGTTTTACGCTTCTAAGAAGTTGTCAAGGCTGTAAATTACAGCAAAACGAGTGGTTACCAAACTCATATTGAGTTGCAAGTTCAGACATTTATACTATAAAGACATCAGTGTAAATAGCAATTTCCTCCACTTTGCTTTCTGTTAGCATTAGGACTTCCTCTACCTGTGAAAACAATATGCTGACATTTACAAGAATCCTGTAATTTAAGCACTTCAGACATTCACGGGGCAGGAAATTACAGCATCAAGTCTGTCCTCAAAAGGAAAGTTTGTTCTACTATGCTATTGTAGTGGTTTTGTGCAAGGACTTTTCCATTCAAATCTAATGCATAATTCATTGCAACATTTGAGAATCCTTCCCAGATTAGAATAAAGTCTGTGATGCTAAACAATAAACCAAACTTACTGGACCTCCAAAAGTCTTTTTAAAATGCTTATTTCACAGAAATTTAATTAGATTGGTTAGGATTACTGAGCTGTGCATGTGAGATTCCCCTAAAGGCCATTCCTTCTTATGAGAGATTTCTACAATAATTAAACTGTAGCAGGACACTCAACTGTAACTTTTAATGGTCACCCTTACCAACTAACTAGTGGGACAGGAAAGCAGAAGATATACCTTCTTAAAGCCACGCAAGCAAAAAACCCACATTCTTTGAAACAAAGAGATGACTCAGGAAAAGATAAAAGGGACACTGATTTTTGAAATATTGAAAAGGTTGTTGAAATCTCCTGTAACAGGTAAGTAAGCTCTACATATATTAATTAATTAACCAGACTCTCTGTCATGGAAGATATTTAAGTTTATTAATGAAAGTCACAAAACAAACAAACAAACAAAAAATAACAAACCCTTTCCCTGTTATATTTATGGGTTTAACTAACTTAAAAAAAATATATTACAAATCAAATAAAATCATGCTCAGATCCAGAGGTCTACAAATTTATCAGGAAATATTTCTGGGATGCATCAAGCCAACCACAGAGCACAGATTTTTGAATTCATTTCTGGTTTAGGATTTAAAAAGACAGTTGTCATTCATTCGGCATTCAATTGTGCTCAGGTCTACATGATTCTGAGAATATACAACTGTCTTCAGATATGATGAGATATTCAGTTTCATGTAGACTTTGCCTAACTAATCTTTTCTAAGGGTAATCTAGATGTGCATGTGTTGTCTACAGAGTCATTAAAGTGACATAACTACCAGATGATTAATACACTCCTGCATTACCGGTCCCTCTCAAAATTAATGCATGGCTTAGGTAGTAGGTCCTTCCAATTTCTAAAAGGCATCTTTTCAAGGGAAGCCCAAATGGTGAAAACCTGGCCCCATTTAGTGCACTAGCAAACTGACAAGGGAGTTTTTTCAGTCTAGATTAAGAATTCCTAAATTGGAAAGATTAACCATAACATTGGACTTTTTTGATTAAATATTTATTATAAAAAGCAAGAATTATTACTCAAGCATACTTACAATGCAATATACATCTTTCAATGATATATCCTTAACATATACTTTTGTCTTGGTCTGAAAAGATTTCACTTTTTTTTGTAAGCATGTATTAAAATTAACACTAT
>NW_008824000.1:794330-817086 GCF_000699105.1 Pygoscelis adeliae
CATTATTCTAAATTTACTTTGATATAAGAAAGAATTATTTTCACTACATTAATGTTAATCACATGAAATAAAAATATCGAAAGAATTAGAAAAATTTTTGTCATTCAGTCAACAGCCTAAAACAGTAAGTGTAGATCGGGAAAGCAATATTTTCTCAGTATCATACATCCTATTTAAAGATACTTCAGCAGTGTACATCCCTTTTAATGCATGGCTGTGAATATGTGCCACTTAATCCTTTCCATTTCAGGCTTCTTCCCACACTAAGTAAAAGCAGTTATGTTTTCATAGACCTGATTCTGGGTGAAGAGAAAATCAAGACATCTCAGATTTTCACTGTGGGACAGATAGGCCAGTATCAGGCCCAGAAAGTTATTTTCTAACCTTAATTATAATATTTTCCAAATCTTTTTTTAACCACAGAATGACTGCACTGAAATGTCTATAAGGCAACATAACAGTTTTTTTCAGTGAGGTGTCATTCTGATGTAGCAGAGGACTTACAAATGTAGTAGCGTACTGCTCAGGGATCTGAAGTAATCGAAGCAAAAATGCTTTGTTGGCTTATTTTCTGTTCAGCTTGAAAAGAAAAGCACTGTTATGAAATTTCTTTGCAATTTTCTTTCAGTACTAATAAATCATTTCAATGGTCATGTTAAAAAGTAAATCATCAGGTGGATTGAATTTAAAGAATAAACAATCAACTTCATACATTTCAAAGCATATATGACAATCAGTAAGGAAGCATGTGGAAAATATTTTTGTTGTATCAGCTTTTTTTCTTTTTAGGAGATAGGTGAATATTTGTTTCATTTCTTTTTTTTTTAATAATGTATTTCTACATTTTAATAAATAATACATCCACAAGTTCATGCCAATATAGTGGCTATAATCCGCAACTAAGCCAGCCACATTTGTTATAACTAGAGATGAGAGCCCAGAAAGATTCCAAATAGACTAGATAGCAGGAGTCCAGAAGAGTGTTTCACAGTGGTATAAGCAGGCTGGTTAACTTTCCCGAGGTCTTCAACCTGCTGGTGAGGCTGGAAAGTTTAAGAAAGTTTAAGAAAGTCCTAAATGACAAAATCTCAGATTGGTTTGGAAAGAATGAGCAAAACAAAACTCTGGAAGATTCTCAAGCTCTGGAGGCATTGTGTTTGAAGACAAATTCACTACTTCGATTTAATTAGCTCTGAACCTAGCTTAGCTGTAGTTGAACTCCCTCTCTTTTGTAGAGCTGTTTTTGTTCCTCTTGTGTTATCTCATGTCTGGATATCATTATCTTATTGAAATAAAAATGCTGTTTTGACAAACTTTGAAAATGAAATCAGACCAGGATAACCTAAAAATGTACTTATTTTGGTTTGGTTGATCCTGCATCCACCATGTGCATGTAGAAGGTAATTGATGATCAACATGTGGAGACCATAGTATGAACAACACAAAAGCCTGTAGTCCCAGCCCCCAACATAAACACTGCAGTGAGAGAGAAAATTAATCTTTCAAGATCCCATCTTTGTCACTGAAGAGACATCACTGTATGTCTCTGAGTCTTTTATTATGAGAAAGAGTGAAGTAGTTGTTTCCTAATAATTTTCATTAAGCTAGTCAAGATTTTTAGATCTCTCTCATATCCTTTCTAAATCATACGGTCTCTATCCTAAACAGAAACTATTCTGTGTCTTTATTATTCATGTTGTCCTTGTTTGTACTTTGACATTAAGGGGAAGGATGTAAAAAGGAAGGAGATCAGAACCACACTCATATTCAAGGTGTGAGGGCACCGATTAAACACGGATGAAAGAGAAATAGTTACAATGGTTGATTATTAGACAGACAGTATGAGAAGAAAATTTACTTAGAATCATAGAATCATAGAATCATTAAAGGTTGGAAGAGACCTCCAAGATCATCGAGTCCAACCATCAACCCAACAACACCATGCCCACTAAACCATGTCCCTAAGCTCCTCATATCTCATGTGTTAAGGAACGTTTATGTTGTGGAAAACCCAAGCATTAGATGGTCTACTTTTAATGCTATAAAAAATCAAACACAGAAAAAGTTGAAAAATTTATAACATTTCTAAAATGATAATACAATTACTTAAGCAATCTTTCCTGGTTTTAAGACATCATTCCTAATTTCATTTAGATAGTTTAGTTTCTTACCTGCTGTTTGGCTTAGTTCTTTTTTCTTTCTGTCTTCTTTCTTTTTCTAAACTAATAAAAAAGAAATAACTAAATATGAAAATATAACAAAAATCCTACACTTTAACCAGAAACATCCCAGAATTTGTACTTAGCATTGTAATAGTTTATATTAACATCTGGTTATTATCAAAAAGTTGGCCTCATGGATTTTTTTCCCCCCAGGGTATATCTAAGATGAATGATATGGTTAAATATTTGCTTATATCCATAAACAATATTCAGTTTTTTGAACCAGAGCACAGCCAGGTTCTATAAACTATAACCATGAGCTTGGTGATTGTGAATTTATTATTCTACAGGGCTCAAGACCAAAATTTTTAACTCAATTGTTCTGCGCCAACAAGGTTTTCAATAGTGCTCACATGAAGGACTGTCCTGTGGGACCCCATGCTGGAGCAGGGGAAGAGTGTGAGGAGGAAGGAACAGCAGTGATGAAGTGTCATGGGTGGACCACAGTCCCCATTCCCTATCTCCCTGTGCCACTCGGGGGGATGAGGTCAAGAAGTTGGTGGTGAAGTTGAGCCCCAGAAGAAGGGAAGGGTGGGGTGGAGGTATTTTTAGATTTATTCTTATTTCTCATTATCCTACTCTCTTATTAATTGGCAATAAATTAAATTAATCTTCCCCAAGTCAATTCTGTTTTAACCATGACAGTAACTGGTAAATGATCTCCCTGTCTTTATCTCAACCCATGAGCTTTTTGTCATATTTTCTCCCCCTGTCCCGTTGAGGAGGGGGAGTGATAGAGCAGCTTGGTGGGTACCTGGCATCCAGCCAAGGTCATCCATCACAATTATTAACAAAGCACCATTTTTTAAGACTAGATAACATCTTCACTTCAAAAGATAAAGTTCATTCTATGCGAGGTTTTTATTTTAAGATCCTTAGCCTGTTTTTTAAAGTAAAAAAAGTACATGTAATTTTGCTGACACTCCAATTGTCTCTGCCATCCCATCTTAGATACCTTTAAAACTAGTTGTCTAAATTCAACTGAGCTTGGCAGATAGGCGGAGATCTCAAAGAGAAGAAGGTTCCATGTATTCTATGATCAGCTTTTAAAATTATTACTTTCCTTGAAGGAGAAGGGACTATCCAGTATGAGAGGGAACACCTGCCTGGGGCTAAGTGCAGGAGGCCAGCCTGCACAGTCAGTGCTCTCTGTCACTGGGAGGACATTCTTCCAGTTGCCCAGTCAAGGTGGGAAGTGGTATGGGAGAGTTTTGGAAGTGGAGCGCTGGGAATAAAGAAAGAAAAGAGGCATAAGACACACATCTATACAAAAGCAGCCTTCATTAATTTGATTGCTGCAGAAATAAGTTATATTCCTCTAACAATATTTGATATGATGTCAAATATAATGCTGCCAAAGGACAATTAAAAAAATCTGTTATCCTTAGTAAAGCACCTATTCTTCCTCATCCAATTAAAAAGTTTGTGTTGTATTGAAATAAACAAGAAACACTTGTGCCAGGAAAAAATAAAGATATTTTACTCAAAGCCAAATATCATCTTCCATTAATGAGTAAGAGTAAACAATACAAGACTTGTATTCTGATAATGTAACTATCCCACCTCTGCTGCCTCTGCTTGTGCTCTCCCTATAATTTCTATAAGCGGTGTTCATCTTACAGTAGCAACAGTAGGACACAGAAAAAACAACAGGTCAGGCACTCTCTTTGTGTTTTCAAATAAATGCTTGATAGACACTCTCTCTCTGATGGTAATTTCTTAATTAAGTTAATAGAGAAGAGTACTGTGGAAGCACATGTTATGGTGTGAAGAAAATCTCACCCACCAAGCAGCACATCTCCCACAGAGGTGACAAACCCCACAAAATTGTAATTAAAGATATTGTAACTGTTTGCATCACAGACTTACTCTTCCAAAAGAGCTCTCTTAGAGATATATATAAAAAGTTACTGTAAGCTCTTTCATTAGTACATTTTTCAGTCTAATAAAAGATATGCTTTCTTGTCAAAAATCTCAATTCTCTTTGTGCATGGCAAGTTTATTCAACGATGAGTCAGAAAGTGTTTATGAAAGAAACATTTTAAATTGGTTTAAAATCCATACTTAATTAAAAAAAACACTCACAAAAAATCTAATGCAAAAGTGATAAATAAATGCACATATACAGTGTTACCCCTCCAAAATTCAAGTTAAAAAAAAATTTAGTAGTATAGTGGAAAATGCATTTCCTTATGCAGTGTTAAACTCACAGAAATGTATCCCATCCAGTATAGTACAGGTTCATTTGGATTTAACTCCTATACCTGCAAGACAATGTATTGTGGTTTAGGACCACATAGAGCTGTTCATTTCCATTGCAAATTGAGATTCTGAGAGCTCCTTTGTGAAAAGTGTTTTGCATATGGAATGATTTGCTCAGATTTAATACTACTTTCATAGTAAAATCCTGGGAGAAACAGACAGTGATAGACACTCATACTTCTCTATCCATACTGCAGAAAAAAAGATGTGTCAGTGCTTGGGTTTATAGTGTTAAACTGATGTAGGTAATCCAGACTCAACTCTATGCTGAACATTTCTTGTGAGGCCTTCAGGACATACTTTCACAATCATAATTTCTCTATATCCTATCTGTAGACATGGGCTAATGATACCTCCATACCTAATAGTATGATGCTGGGGAAGAATATATTAAAGATTTCATGATGCTCAGATGTAGGTTAAATCACTGTCAAGTTCTTCCATTTCAGGTGGTCACATATTAGATTATTTTATATATGTAGGTATGTATGTGTTTGTTTATTTACACCTATATAGAAAATAAATATATCCACGCTCAATACTAAGTATTAATGCTAACTGACACAGAATGGCCCATATCTCTGCCAGTAGATTGTCTTAGGTTTCAATTTCAGGCAGCTGAAGGAAAACAGGCTGTTGGGAACGGTCCACGGACTGTTCTGATAGCTAAACTGAATCCAAGAGTTCTTTAGTAAAGACACCAGGTAGAATAGGCCAAATGCTACATAAAGGTAATATGGTACAAATGTGCTACAGATTTGTTAGTATAGATTATCTTACTCTCATACTGATGTATCAGTACTGAGAGTAACTTGAGTAGTCCTGAGTAGTAACTTGAAGTCCACATGTTGAAGTAGACTTTACTGCTCTTTTGGAAAACAATTAATCTGTGCATTCAGGAGACTTTTCAAGGATTCATCGGTATTCTCTATATCTCCATCTGGTAAATGACCACATTTTCAATGTTCCAGAAAAGAGGAGCATAAATTCATCCTTACAGGTCAGGTATGCCCCACAGATTGCATGATAGGAATTCCTCTTTCAGACAGATAATATTTTCCATATCAAAAAGGATCCTGAAACATTTTTGAAGAACCTGGGACCTGAATTCAGAATTTTCATCTTTTATCAATTATCAGCCAAAGATTTGAGAAATGTCAATATTAATATGATTTCTTCACATCCGATTTCCAAGACACAGGAAGATCTCGAAGCACTTATTGGCAACTTTCAGAAACTGATATTGTTTTGAACAGACTTCATATTAGATGGAATGTGGTAGTTCCAACATTATTTTACAATGTTGTGTTCTGTGCTTCACAGAGAATAATTTTTAAAGATTATTTTAATTTCAGTTTCCAGTTAAAGAAATATCATAGAACTTGTGCAAATGCATAATTACTCAAACATCTCAACAGACAAAACTTACACATTGTTATTCAAAGCTTGAAAGACAGAGTTTCAAAATAAAATAAGTGCCTCTTAGTACTATCTAAACACAAGCTATTAAGTGTAATTAACTTTTTAAAAGTCCAGAGATATATCAGAAAATTATGTGTGCTCTTGGTTTGATGGAAAAGAACAAGTGAGATGGCCTGATCAAAGGATTCTTTGTCTGGGGAAAGGAATATTTACAGAAAGCATAAAGCCATAATATAAAAAGAGATGAGATCTTATTTGTGTCTTGAATTCTTAGCTGCCACTTAGAGCGTGAAAAAATTAAAATAGTAAAAAAAGCTTATTTATGTATTATTCAGACATTGCTTTCTTTTAACCTTCTTTCAGATACAAAAATCAATTTACCTTGTATTTCAGCCTCGGCTCTCCAGACATTTGTACATGTTATGTAATATATATTCCCTGTTTTCAATGAGAGTATTTAGAATGCATAGAGTCAGTGAAGGATGATTGAGAAATGTTAATGGAATAGATATACAAGAGGAAATGAAAGCTTAGTTAAAAACTGAAATATGATTTTACATTCCCATTACATACATAGTATTTTTGTTATACATATTTATTTTTCTTTCTCTTCTTTCTTTTCAGTTAAAAATAGGCTTTCAATTAAAAAAAAAGAACAACCCAACCCAACCCAAACAAAATTATTTTTAATTTTTCTTCTTTGGAATAAAAAAAATAATAATAAATCCACAAAAAGTTGAAATAGAATTTTCCAGTCACCACTCATGGCTTGAAATTTCTCAGGACCATGCTGTGATGTTTCTAAAGTTGGTTCTAATACCTGTTTGTAGAGGATTAAAAATATCTGATTCTTCCATATTTGATCTCTGTAGTACTAATGTAAAAGAAAAGATTTTTCTGAACTTCTCATACAAACATTGTGATAAAAGTATCATTTTGAAGAATAAATATTTGTTCCTCTTTCATAACAATTTTTTCTAAATATGGAATGGTAAATCATTTAGTCTGATCAGCATATCACCAGCTACTAATTACTTCTAGCTGTGCTTCAGACACTTGTTTGTTGATACTATTTTTAATAATAATTTTTCTAGACCCTTTCCATTAAAAAAAAGGTGAACTATGATTTTCTCATTTCTCCCTTTTTACCACAGAACAACCAGAGCTGCAAGCATTGAAGCCCCTTCTAATCTTCATAGTTAGCTGCTTAAGCAGATGCACAGAAAATATTTGTCTGCCAAGATATTCCCACCTCCATTTCCCATACTTTCATATCCTACGATTCTCTAAAGCTTTTTAGCTGGCTACAGCCCACTGAACTTCAAATGATCAGGAAATGGCTTAACCTTTCAGATGTTTTCAACGTCAAGTATTCTCTTTTCTTCATTAGATAAAAGACATTTTGAAACTTACCACAAATCTTAGAGAGGGCCACGGTCTCATGGGTGTCTGTGTTCCCCTGAAAAGTGGGAGAACAGCTTCCAAATCCCCTCTTCAGTATTTTCATACAAAATGGAAGCAAAGCATTCCAGCAGCAAACTTGAGAGAAAAACTTATTTCAGGACAGCCTGTTTGACAAAGCAAAAGCGAGAATCCACCTCTGTGGTTTACCTTTCCTTTTAGTCCCTGCCCCCCGCCCTTTATTAACGGCAGATTGGTGATTTCTTTTTCCCATTCACAAGTAGTTCTCAGCAGTCTAATTTATTCAACATAGCCGTTATCTTCTCTGTGGCTGTTTTTTTACATTTCCAGTGCAAATGCGGTACTCTGATACATGCTGGTCACGGGGGACACTCATTCGCTGTCTTTTTATTGAATCTATCTAACTATATACCACAACTGATTTTATGTGAAGCAGGACTCTGGCAGAAAGTGTCAAAGAAAATACTTTTGAAGAGTTATATCTTATATGAATGGTTATTTTTCTAACAAATAACTGCTGCTAGGACTTAAAGGATGTTTTAGTATGTTTGCCAACAAAGCTATACTCCTAAAATTATTATTAGATTTTTTTTTTTTTTTCATGTGGGTAAGAGAACTCAGAAAGCACCAACTATTTGAGCTATACTTTTTGTCATCACTGTGGCTTCTAAATTGAAAACCAAACCTGAATACATTTTGATTTTGATGAACAAAACATTTATCTGTGTTGACAACCATTGTTATATTCCATACATAAGCCAATGGAATTTACCTTACATAGGCTGAGATGTTAAATATAAATATGAAAAAAATCAGAGTGTTCATAGCAGAAAGCTTGACTGATCATTAAATACAGAGATTATCAGGCATCACCATGAAGGAACGGTTCCTATTCTGAAGTCTCAGGATGTTTTTTTCTTATATTAATAGTTTCATTCACTGTCATTTTGGGGCATCTTGGAAGTTATTCCATTAACATGATTTTCATGCGGTTTTGATCAAAAAAAAAGCATATCAAACCATGAAATTGCTGCTGACAAAAAAAAAAAACCCACAACCTTCCATCATCTCATAACGTGTTGTAATACAAGCTCAATATCTGACAAATAAAAGAAGAAGATTGAAGGAACAGCCGTGTTTGGATGATACAGGTTTCTTTTCCCCCTTCTGCTTGTACAGTAAGGAACTACAGAATTAAAATTTTAAAATAAGCTGTTTCTTTCTCTGCATTAACTCTAGTAATCCAGCACAAATAAATAAGGCACCAGTGTGCATAGACAAGTTCAAATCAAAGATCTAAGATGCTTGGCAAGGTATCTTTCTGGGGAAAAAAGCTGCTCTGATATGCTAATAATGTAATGAATTATTCACAAGATCTCTGTCACTCAGGACACTAATAACACTTGCTGAGTAAATGATTTTGAGCAATTTCAATTTCCTTTTATTTATTTTGCTTACTAAATTGGGAGTGTGAAAGCAAAATTCATTATTGTGTTTATCTTTGGCAAGCAAAGATAAAATCTGCACTATCCCAAGTGGGCTCCCTATTGCTTTAAATTGTTTACTGAGGCAAGAATGGAATTTGTGTTGCAGAAACACTAAGTAGAAGAAATGTATAGTTCTTTTCTGAACATTGTTTACTACTCCACAGATTATCGAGTTATATTGAAAGAAAGCATATTAACAGGTACTGGAAGTAGCACTATTAAAATTGTCAGTGTACTCTCCTATAACAGTACTGCTTATACTTAGCTGGATTTTACTTCTATTGGTTATGATAAGTTTACAGAGAAACTATTTTTCCCTGGTTTTATTCTCAATTTGGTATCATAATTCCTAATGCAAAAGTCTACTGAGGTTATCTATACTGACTGACCCATGAGGGTGCAAAACTGAAGGAAGGGGCTATTTACAAATCACATCATCATAACAGGGAATTCCAGACAACAAACTACCAGCCTATCTACTAAGAATGATGACTTTGCACATCCAAAATATAGCTATCCCATGATGTAGTCAGTGGATGCAGAAGAAATGTCAGAAGAGTCAGAGGTGACTAGAGTAGGCAGCTATTCCAGCAGACTCCAGAACTGATAGGAATGGCACTTGCAAGAAAAATTTATGTTGGGCGCTTTCCTTCATCAGAGCCAAACTTTAGCCCAACTCAGGTCTATCTTAGGAACTTCTACACATCTGAGATACAAGCATAGCCAGATGAGCCTTGTGAACGGTCTCAAAACATAGCCTGGCATCTCTTTTTTATTCCAGCCCTTATCTGCATGGATCAACTCTCATTGGACTGGATCCCAGTTCCAGTCCTGCTCAGAACCAGAACATTAACATCAGCTTATTCATAGGAACTGCTGCTTAAACCAAATCTGAACGTGGCTTTATATTGTGCGCTGACACCAGACCTGTAATTAGGGAGATAGAATCTTTTGGACCCTAAAACTAGTTTGTATCACAGTATTTCTCAAATTCCAGCTTTACAATCATCTATAGTTCCGGAACTACTTGGCTAGTATAATCTTTAGTGTTAATCAAGAACTACTAATAAATCATACATGCAGTCCGCATTTTATGAAGGTAGAGATGTGATTATTAGCATATTCCTGCAAATAACTGTCCTGGTTTCGGCAGGGATAGAGTTAATTTCCTTCCTAGTAGCTGGTACAGTGCTGTGTTTTGGATTTAGGGTGAGAACAATGTTGATAACACACCGATGTTTTAGTTGTTGCTAGGTAGCGCTTACACTAGTCAAGGACTTTTCAGTTTCTCGTGCTCTACCAACTGAGAAGGCTGGAGGTGCCCAAGAAGCTGGGAGGGGGCACAGCCAGAAAGCTGGGGGAAGAAGAAGGAAGGGGGGGACGTTCAGAGTGATGGCGTTTGTCTTCCCAAGTAACCATTATGTGTGATGGAGCCCTGCTTTCCTGGAGATGGCTGAACACCTGCCTGCCCATGGGAAGTAGTGAATGAATTCCTTGTTTTGCTTTGCTTGTGAGCACTGTTTTTGCTTTCCCTATTAAACTGTTTTTATCTCAACACACATGAGTTTTCACTTTTATCCTTCCGATTCTCTCCCCTTTCCCACTGGGGAGGAGTGAGCAAGGGGCTGTGTGGTGCCTAGTTGCTGGCTGGGGTTAAACCACTACAGTTACACACTAAGGTTCTAATTCCCCCATCCAGAAGGGGAAATATGAAAGCTTACATCCCCAAGGTATAACAGTAAAGCAGGACTTTATCTAGCTGTCATATTAGCATAATGACGGTTGGACTCGATGGTCTTAGAGGTCTTTTCCAACCTTAATGGTTCTAATGATTCTATGATTCATAAAACAATCTCATTTCTAACACATAGGATAGAAAACCAAAGACTTTTCAAATGAAATATTCTTTTTGTATGAGGTCACCCATAGAACGTGGAGAATAAAAGCATATTTTATCTGATAACTATCTTCCAATAAAAATAATTTTAATTTTCTTCAAGCACAATCTGGTTGAGAATATGACCTAATTACAAAGATTGAGAAGAATCAACTTCCTGCATGTGAAGCCATCTAAGCAAAGAAAGATGACCCAATCTAGAACACATCTGAAATGCACGTACAGTCTATTGAAAAGTTTTCTTCAGGTATTAAAAAAGAATTTACTGAATAAAACTAATAGGGAATAATTTGTAGCACAAAAGGCAGACAAAGAAATAAACATTAATCTCGGTACCCAACCCTAGCCTGACTTAGAGTCATGCAGTCCAGCTGACCAGCTGAAATTTTTCCAAGAGTTCATGTTCAGTCTGAAGTAAAAACTGGCGATGTAGCAGATGCTCACATGGGTTTTTCAAAGATCTCTTAAAGCTGCAAAAATAAAGCAATGCAAAAAAGCTGGATCTGCTAAAGTTGAATAAACAACAATAAAGACCGATAGAGAATATACATTAATAAACTGTGATTCTCATCCTGGAATCACACCAGAAGCTTCATCACCTAATTCAATAGGAAATATCCTTACTGCTAAGAAAACACCTGTGCAGAAAAACAGCTCACTTTTTGAAAGAATGTGTCAACAAAATGCCAAGGAAAACCAAATGTTGTTTTTCTTACTGCAGCTTGAATGACCTCTCTATGTTCTATATATTAAATCACAGTATTGTTTCAGATTGCAGAAAGTAGCTTCTCTATGAAAGTCTCAAATCCTCCCAGAGGTTTGGACTTTTAGATTCTCCAAACACAGGACACGAGTTTTGAAAATTTGCCCTATATTACAAAGCTACATGAAATAAGAAAAAAAACCCAACATGAAATATAAGAAAATATTCACCTCTATCTCATATATAGAAAGAATATAGAAAAACTTGCTTTAGGAAAGCCAGGAAAATTCCTCAGAGAAACAGTTATTTTGGCTAAACTATTTAAAAATCTGATAGTCCAAACCTGCAAGAACAGATGGTAGTGAGAAAGTAAAATTCTCAGTAGGGGGTTGGGGAAAAAAAAAGGAGGGAAATAATTTTCATGTTTCCTATAGGTACTCCTTATTCCTCAGTCCCAACAAGTCTATCTATCAGAACAAGCCAGAGTTTGTCCTCAATCATAGAAAAGGTAAGCTTGCTAGGTATTGAAAACCTAAATGCCATAGACTAGTAGAAGATGGATTTATATCACCAACTTTAATAATAGGTTAGGGAACCAAAAACACATAGTATAATCTAACCAGAATAATGACACAATATGGAAACGAAGGCTAACAAAAGGTTGAGGAACTAATTTTGTTTAGTCAGAAAATAAATTGATTTAAAGAAAAAAACTATACATAGGGATGTGGGAATCCTACAGTGCATAATTGGGAGGTATTAAAGGGAGAAGGTGCAAGAAGCCAAATGAAAGTAGAAATAGTGAAATAGTTAAATAGTTACAAGAGGATATTTTAACCAAAAATTCTGACAAACTGCCAAAGTCAGTATAATAAGCCACACACAGGATACCAGCCACAGACCTGATGTCATTACTGACATCACATCTAGAAGGGACACACCAAGGTGGGTATTGAGGAAACAGGACAGGAAGAGAGCAAAGCAGCAGTCCCACTGAAGGAGGCTGCTTGTGGGGGTGCTGTTATGGCCCAGCCTCAGTGAATATCCTGGATAACCACACCAATAAAGATAGGAATGTGAGTAGAAATAATGTGGGGTGAATAAAACTCTGGGAGAGTATTTGCCAAAAATTTGTCATTTTTAAGAGGAAAATGACAAACAGCCAGATTAAAGAGTAATCAGAGAATTACAGGTAGTTACAGAGACTTTTGCAACAAAGAAGAAGTCACCTTGAAAAGAAATGTAAAAGAAACATGATAATTTGTAAGAGGAAGGGAGAGACCTTGGGGAGGAAAGGAAGAGCTGCAGCACAACAGGCTGGGCACTGCCAGCAGCCGCCCCACCAGCATCACCGCCTCTGCCTGGAACAGGCACAGAGCCCTCTCCCGTGGGACAGGTGCTGGGGTCACTCCTGCACCCCACTCCTGGGGGTGTGGCACTGGGAGACCTGCATCGGGGGGTATGGATGTGACCTAATGGGGGCTTTCTCACAGCACACATGTTGCGGGGTCACAGGGCGTGGGATGGGTACAGGTAGAGCCACAGCACCACGTATCCTGCAGGAGGGTCTGCAGGAAGGGGGACGCAGCACTCCCTGATGACAGGATGAACGTCTGTAGCCCACATGGCCTGTGTCTGTGGAGGGCGAGTACACATAACTGTGTACAGCATTAGACCTTCAGGGGATTAGTTATAAAAGAGTGCTTAGAAATTTATAGGCATTTGTTAACATTTCATAATGTCTGGTCTTGTGGTTTATCTGTTGTGTTGTTGATATTGATCCTGGATGTATAGCTCACTGTTTGCAAGTTAATTGCATGTTGTTAGCAAACCAATAAACTGTTTCAGATCTGATTTGGTTTAAACTATATGAACTGAGCGGTCTTTCTCTGTGACAGCATCTGTCATCATTACCATAAGGCATTCCATGATTACCTCAGAAAAGATTGTCTCACTAAAACACTGGAGTATTTCTGCTGGAGTGGAGGAAATCCTCAAGGACAGAAATGGGGTTTGTTACAAAATGGTCTGTGGATATCTTGGATAGATCCACAGACAAACTGTACTGCAAACAGTACAATACTCATAAACTATCTTGAAGAACTTAATCAACCAGCACTTTACTGCTGAAGAGGGTGTTTATGAAAAGCTTTGCTAAAAAAATATCCCCCACAAATATTCTGTGGCATCCTTCTTTTTGTTTCTACAAAATTGCTGCTACTTAAGTTACTTTAGTGACAATTGTAAACGTGACAGTTCTTTAAATTAATTCCTTCTTGTTTGCAAGAATATCTCTAATTTACAGTGTGATCTCTGCAGTGACCCACTCACAACTGCACCATCTAATGACCTATCTGGCTCAGTATGAAATGCTTTTAGCCTATGGGTTGGGTTGTTTTGTTTGGATTTTTTTTTTTTTTTTGGGGGGGTGGTGGTGTTTGGTTGGTTGATTGGTTTTAGATAGCAATGGGAGGAAAAAAAACCCTTTTATTCATTACAAACAAGGACCTTGGAGCTGGATCCTTTTCCCCCAGGAGATAGTTTGCAGTATATAGCAACAAATAGCTAAAGATTCCTTCTATAATATGCATGTATTATATATGGATTTGTATTTTATATTTTTTAAATCCAACTAGGCTTTAAAATTGCTTTACAGGAGTAATTTTCTTCTGGCTGCACCGAAAACGTCTCCTGATAACTTCTTTTGAGTGTTGAGGGCAGGGCAGGACATGGCTATGTTAAGTTAGTTATATTCAGAGCTACTGTTCCATGTAAGTAGAAATGTTCCACACAAGAGAAAACACAGCATCTGTAAAATAAAGGATTAGTCTACCGTTAAATCTGGAAGAGTCAGTTTGTTTTTCTTCATAATTCACAATGTCAAGTATTTTACTTCTTTTTGTACATTTTGTGCCATGGTAAGAAATCTAAAAATAACATTTTTCTCTTTCTAATAGCCACAGAGAAAAAAAAGGAGTTTACTTACTAGCCTTATAATGAGCAACGTCTCTCTCAGCATGCTATATCACACAATCTGACACATGACTAGTATCTTTGGCCAGCTTGTGGAAATAATGGATTTTTCAGGTGGGCAGCCAAAAATAAAAATGATTAAACACTGTTCCAACTTGCACAAATGAATAGGCTCCAAGTAACAATTTCACAACTAAATAAGAAGTCACTTAACATGGATTTCAATGCTTGTGGCTTTTCTTTAATTTAACACAGCTCTTTTTTGTAAATCTTGCAGTATCTTGATTATCAGAGCTAAGTAAAAGGTACTAGTAGAGCTGATCTCATTCCATGTTTAAATAAATGATTTGATAACTGAGCTCCACCATAGCAGATGTTTCTCAAGAATGGAGTCCACATCCTACTTTTGGCTCACTCCTTATGCTCCATTGCACTGAGACAGCTTTTTTTATATACAGGCTTCCTTTACTCTGCTATTCATTTACACAGCACATGCAAATAAATGATTCACCATGACCTCCTGACCAGCTGTACTTGACATAGGCAACTACTGGGCATGACAGACTGCAGACAGAGGTCTATTAACACTTCAGTGTACACATCCATTATTACAGTTTAACATCATGAATCAACTTCCTAGGTGTAGCTGCCAGCCTGGGACAATGACTTGTAGCACTATTTTGAAAGAGACATTTAAAATGTTCATGATAGACTCTACCATCATAAGAGATGGCTCACAGAATGTAACATCACTGGGAAAAAAAAAAAGTTTTGTGGAAGTGACAGCCTCCCTGATCTTAAACAGTAAGAAAGGTAAAAAGCAAGTCATTGCTTTCTCCTGTTGCAAAAGAAGATCTCAAGAAAAGATCTCAAGAAAAGATCTTAAAACCTGCAATAAAGAAAAGATCACAGATGTTCTATTTTATTTCCTAAGCAGTTTCAAAAAGAGCACAATGCTTTAGCAAATAGTTTTAAAATTATGAGGCATGAGGGTAAATTCACTGCTGACTTTCAAGGTGAATTATACAACCAGTTGTATATAGGAATGAAAATGTCTGTCTTGGACTATTTCTGGGTTTATGTACAATATACAGAGCTTTTGAAGACTCATTATTGAGGCCAAAATTTTTATAAGTTTTCAGTATTCTAAAGGTATTAGGCTTACTGAATTTGAGTATAGCGTAAGTATTCATGCGAGACCGATATATTTAATATCAACCTTGATAAAAGTCAGTCTCTTAGTATATGCAGTTGCAAAGATAATTTCTTGCCCTTCCACTCTCTCGGATCCAATCAGATTCTGAAGTGAGGTTATGATTTTGTTCTTTCCTTTTTTTTTAAACACAGTAAGTGGGACAATTGAAATGACTCTGTTCACCCACAGTCTTTCAAAGACGCGTAGGAGTTAACTTGTGATTTTTCCTCGTAAAAGAATATCTCACTGTAGATTTAAATGAGGTTGGCTTGATTCACTTTCAGAATAATTAAACGCAGTTTATAGAGAGATTTAAAAGAGATTTTATCATAATGGTTTGCTATTTTCTGAAAACATACTATTTATCACTATTCATATTGGATACTTTGAGGTCAATATTAAGAAGCTGGAGGTAATCTAGTCACAAATCACCTTGCATAGCCTTCTTTCCAAATTGGCAGAATTTTCCCTACTGGAAGGCTTGTTATTAATTCTTGTATTGATTTAATAAAGTAACATGCTTTATTTATACAACACATTACCTGAATGTGTGCTCATCTGTAATGATAATTCGAGGTTAATAGAACCTGTATGTTAGTGCTGGTTCAACTCAGCCAGTTGCTATCACTGTTTTGAGGCAATCATTTATTCAGACGAGTAATACTCATCTCTCCCACTTGAGGAGCAGAAGTGCTTCTTCAGACACAGATCGAGGGGAGTAACAATGGTTTCGAATTCAGCTGTCATAATTCAGAGAGCAGAAAGAACAAATTAGAATTTGAAAGACTGGCATTGCAATTGTTAGTGGGAGTATAATTTAGGATGAAAAACCAACCAGGGCTAAATTCCTATGAATTAGGGGTTGTAGTTTAACTGGAACCAGGCAACATCAGGGAGTGAAAGGAGGTCTTACTACAGAGAACACAAACAGATGTGTGGCATATGCTTATCAGCAAGGCAAAGCAAAGGATGAGACATCACTAGTAAAAAATGAAGGATAACAAGAATTTGCTCTGCAAGTGCATTCAGTGTAACAAGAGACTGAGGAAAGGATTACTCCGTTGCTCAACACAGGAAAAGAATGACAAACAAATGATGTCAGGAAATATAGTCTTTACTGCCTTTTCTGTTTCAGTCCTCAGGAAGAGATCAGCTGAAAGCAAATGACTGCTAGAAACATTGTAGCTTCAAGTAGTGAAGAAACAAACAAAAAAAAACTTCCTTGTGACCTTGGGGTTTTTTTAGGATAGAATTGCAGCCTTATGAATAGGAGATTCTACAAATGACTTATCTCGACTTTCCTAAAGCTTTCAAAGAAAATGTGTGATATTCTGATAATCAAACATGAAGTAGATGAAACTACAACAGTGTGGGTGGAAAACTGGTTAGGAAAGCTCATTCCAAAGAGTAATTATTAATAACCTGTTATTATAATGGAAGGATTTATTGATTGCAATTCCACATGACATGGAGGATGGAAGATAATGCATATTATTGAATTTGCTGATAAAAAGAAAATCTGGGAGGGACTGCAGGGACACTAGAGGACAGAATCCAAGTTTTAAATAAGATCAAATCTGTGAAATACTTAAAAAAAAAAAAAAAAATCAATAGGGGCAATAAAAAGTGCTGTGCCAATGCAGGAGAAACCAACTACAGAAATACAGGAAGAGGAATAATGGGATGGGTAGCACAGTGGAAGAAGGAATTTGGGGTTTTATAATGGATCACAAATTGAACAAGAGACATAATTTCACATTCTTGCTAAAGAAGGCATGTGCCATATTGGGATGTATTAATACCAATATATCCAACTCTTCCAAAAATTAGGCAAGCTTGATTACTCTGCTCAGTCTTGGCCATGGTACTTCAGAAAATGTGTAAGACAGTGTGAGAAAGTCTATAAGAGAGCAATAAGGTTAATCATAAGGTTTCAAATCATGATTGACCTAAGAGAAAAAGCTGAAATAATTACGTCTGGTTTGCCTTTCCTTTAGACTGAAAGTTAGCTGGCAATTCTTTGAAGAATGTCCTTGCTGATCAAATGATGACAAGTGGGCTTAAATTGCAAGGTAGATGCAGGTTAGATTTTAAATATTTTTATGACAAGGAACCTGAAGCACTTAATATTATCTGCCTTGTTGATTACGTGTTCGTCAAGTTTTTGTTATAGATGAATTTGATGTTTTTTATTCTGGGAAATAAATTATCTGATTTTTAAAATCCTTTC
This sequence comes from Pygoscelis adeliae, assembly GCF_000699105.1. NCBI lineage: Eukaryota > Metazoa > Chordata > Aves > Sphenisciformes > Spheniscidae > Pygoscelis > Pygoscelis adeliae. The sequence goes on from NW_008824000.1 coordinate 812,144, forward strand.
CAGATTATATTTCTGCTTTAGTGAAGTCCTAGAAATGTAGCTTGTTATTGAGAAGCTGGAAACAGCAACAAAGAAGGGTTGGGAAGACATAACTGCTTGTATGAGGAACAGCAGGCAAAGGTATCTTATCTGGTAGGATGCCACATGGGTGATGAATTAAAATAAAAATAGTGAGTGTTGCAAGAGTTACAGTATTAGTGAAACTGGTATAAATACTCAGCAACAATGAAACAGCATGGAAGGTATAAGGAAAACAGGCAACTAGCAAGCAGTAATGGAAATCCAAGAATGAATATTTTAATTATTTTTTTATTTTCTTGAGTTGGAGACACAATGCTTTCTTTTTTCTGATTTGTTAGGGTTTTGCGGGTTTTTTTGCTTCTTAATATTCTCTTGTTCTTTTACCAAGACCAAGTCTGTTTGGTTATCCTGCTATTAGAAATAGCTGATCCACAATATTAAAGTACAAGTGACCCAAGACAAAGATAGAGATGATCATAAACTGAGAGCAGCCAAGCCTCATCTTACACTGATGAGATTCTCCTAGGACGGCAGATTTTAAATACAAACCAATCTTTCCTTTTATAATTTGAGTTGTAATATTCTATTTTCCTCACAATCTTATTTCAGGCAGCATATTGAAAAACAATGTAGTGGGTTTGCTACTTACAGTTCATTGAGTTTCGTACTACTGACATGTAAATTATGCCATAGAAATAACAACAGCAGTTAGGGGATATAAGACTAAAATATTGACTTTACTGCTTACACAAATGACCGGCAAATGAAATGAAAGTCATTGTATACAAGGACACCTTCTTCATACTGTCATGCACAACCAGAAAGTAAGCAGGAGCACAGAGCGATGGTAAATATTCTGTATTGCTTCTTGTTTGTCCAAACATCAGATTATCCTGAAAATTTTTAGTAGATCACAACATAAACTGAGATCAAGTGGGATGTTCAAAATTGGTGTTGTAGGTTTGCATCAGATAAAAGAGCATAAGGAATCTCTGATAATATTTTCAGACTCTGCTTATTAGATCCCACAAAATAAAAGATAATAACCAATTAACTTTCCTTTTCATGGTACATTTTTTCAGTGTCAGTTCAAGGACTGTGGAGATTACAGTTTAAGAAGTCTTTCTCTAACTCCACTTACAATCTTGAACAAACCTCAGATTTAACCAAACTCTTGCTTATTGTACAAGCTTGTAGCTAAAATGGCATTATCCATTTTCTTCAACAGAAGCAAAACTGAGAGACAGTGCAAGTGTATCAGAATTCAATTCCATAATATTTCAAGATAAGCTCAAAGAAGAAAGATAAAAATATAAGTCTTTTTCATTATTTTTCAGGTATAAACTTCTAGATAATTTAGATAGGCCTACATTTGGTCTAAAAATGCAATGATATTTCTGACAAGTTTTAACAAGAACAGGGCCCATGACTTCTTCAGAACAATACTTGTTTCAGCCTTACCTACAAATAGTTGAATATCATTCATTACATCTAGAATACCTTTTGGAAGAAAATGCCATTCTGTAAAAAAAAAAGATAAGTGAAGGGTTTTACATAAGTCAGAAAAATTAGTGTAGAACTAATATGCAAACTGTATATGTAAAACCAAAAAATTACATTTCATTCAGACATCATTCAATAGATAGTTTCACTTACCTCTCCCCTTCTTAATGCTGAGGGCTGGACAATTACAGTTGAAGCAAGTGCCTGCAGGATAATTCCAAGTGTGAACTTGAAATCACAGCACAATTCTAGTCCTGGAGCACGTTACATTGCTGCTTTCAGGAAGGCCTACATTTTCAGATATGTGCATTTAAGTGAAAAAATAGTCTGGTTCTCTTCAGTGTTGCTCTATTGATCTCAATGGATTTTATTCTTAATAAGTATTTCTCAGTTTTTAGAGTAGTACTGCACACAAAAAAGGTAATGGGAGCGAAAGAAATTGGCTCCGCTTCCAGCCATCTGATTTCCTGAGAAATTATTCCACCTTGTGAAATTTCAGCTTCAAAACTTAAATTGGTGCCTGTAGTACAGAACACAGAACTGGAAGCTTAATTTTTTAAGTTTTCCACAGCCTCATATCTGGAAAGTATTTGTAAACCATTCTAGAGATATTTAAAAAAAAAAAAAAAAAAAGTCTTATGTTGAAAGGAAGAATATAGAACAGCTAGTAGGGAGAACAGCTCTCTTTATAAAAAACAAACAAAGAATGTATCAGTAAAGAAAGTACTGAACTGGACCTCTTCTTCCTCTGCCTTGAACAATAGCAATAGGAGGTCAGTTTTGCTTTTAAAAATGCAAATTAGAAAGGCACTGCTGTTCTAACGCTAATTTCCATTTCAGAATCTTTTTCTTTCATGTAAGTTTAATAAATTTAGGAAGTACAAAGAAAAGGAAAGAGACATAAATATATTGTATAGTAATATCCTTGTATTTGGGGGTTTAACTTCTGCTCCTGGACCTTCTTAAAAGAGTCTGTGACATTTTTGTCTTTGACTTGGATGATACTTCACACCATGCCAGATTCCCTTTTTGGAAATAAGAAGTTCCTGTTGTAACTGCATTTTCTTCTACAAACATTCATCAGTAAAGATAATTGCAGCTTCTGTTACTAAATCAGTCCCCAATGAGATCACGTTGTCCTTATTCAGCTTCTCAGAGTTGAGAAAATATTGTTTGTTATTAACTCTATCTTGAACCCTTATCCTCCACTATGGACAAACTGAAACAGCTTGTATCATGGAACATTTTTATTAGTCATACAAGCCATTAAATGAAAATATTGCCTTTTAGCTTTATGAATCTGTTACAGCAAGCATGATATCATGATTCACAGACAATATTTTCTGATTTTGTGTTTGAAAAGTATGCAGTATCCCAATTTATCTGCCTATGTGAACAGTTTCTTTCTTCCTTGAGTTTCTCAGTTAGGATTGTCTTATCACCTAGATTAAAGTTAGGCGGTATTATTCACTATATAAATAATTAATGTAAAATCTTAGATTTAAGTCAGTGGCTTACAGGTAAAATCTTTAGTATTTTGTTACAACAGTTTGAATACATTAATTTCTCAAGATATTTTAATTTTAATCCACTCTTAACATCTCCTGTTGAATATTTCTCAAAAATTAAAATTTAAAAACAGTGGGAAATTTTAAAGCATAGGTTTTGCTAGTATAAGTTTGAGGAAAACCCTGTGAAAGGTATTCTTACAGAGAACACCATGCAAAATTTAATATTCAGGAAAATACTAAAGTGCAATTATGGAATAAATTAGCAGCAAACTGCAAAAAATACCTCTAAATATACAGTATTGTGGTTTTCTTATTTTGGAATCAGGGAAAATTGAATTCTCATCTGTTTGCTTATTTCTTTGCACAGCTTCATATGAAGGTAGGTGGGTTTTGGCTTTGTAAGGACAAGGATTTGACAATTGTTTTATATATACATAACAAGCAAGGAGATTCCCCATCTCCAGTTCGTGAGACAAGAATGTTAAAGAAAGACTGTTGGGAATGCAAGAGAATTCCCTGCTCTGTGTAGACATGGCACGAATATACTCTGCTACCCTCCCTTTCAGTTAGTATCAGTCCGAATTTTTCAATGAAAACATTCATATATTGAGCCAGAAATGTTTGTTCCAGACATCTTTGTTTCAGTTAGTATTCACTGAAGCTTAAAAGAACTCTAAGAAAGGCCATATGGCTAGGCCTATTTCCTTATTTCCAAAAGGAAAAAAAGGGAGCCCCATGCTGAGTTGCAACATGTACTGCCTCGGGCTTTTGACTCCAGAGCCTCTGTCCTCTGCTCCTCATCTTCTCAGTGTTGTGCAGTTCTTCAAATAAGCTAGGTCTTTCTGCTTGTTTCTCAGTTTCTCACAGTCTGATCATTAAGTGCAACTGGGTCACAGTCTTCCCTTCTCTCCATTCATATTTTCATGCAAACACAAAAAAGTGGGTACAGAAACATGGAAAAAGAACTCCTGCTTTTTCCCCTCATTTTTCAGGGAAATCTTTAATGTCATATCACTGTGGAAGAAAATGAAATTTCATCCCTGGAAACCCACAAATGACCAGGATATCTGAAAACAAAGGATGTGAAAAAGGAGGGGGAAGGGGAAGGCTCTCTGTCCCTTTTCCTCACTAATAAAGTTCCTGCAGAAATGAAGATATTAGTAACATTTACATGTTTATTTTAAGTCTCATGCTGCAAAGTTTGATCACGGAGGGGAGTCCCTGGACAGTAGATATTATACAGGCACATGTATAATTGCTAGGTATAAAATGAGAGGTTAGAGGAGGTGAACATTTCAAAGAGAAAAGCACAAGATAACTGCATCTGCAGTACAATTACTACTAGAAAGTTCTTTTGACTTCCTAGGCAAAAGAGAAAACTACTTTCTACAGGTATATAAAATAGCAGATCTCTTCCTTCCAGGACCCAGCAATCATCTGGTTCACTGTCATCACATCAAAAGTACTGTTCAAACTACTGTGAGAAAGAACATATAAAGTCATTGCCCTTTAGAGAAAACAGAAGGGATGTTTGTTCACTGGAACAATCTAATTGCTTGAAAAAGCTGTGGTACTTTGGGGAAGCATTAAAACTCTCTTAGAAAGGATACCATGTAGAGTACATTCATTCCAATTAACACTAACTAGCTCAAAGCACACTAGAAGTCAGTACAGGAAGGTAAGAGATACATGAAACAGCAGTAAGGAAGAAAGGAATAGACAAAAAAAACTCAAAAGAAAGTAAGAGATTAAAAATGCAAGCCAAGTTAAAAAAAAAACAAAACAAAATACAATTGTCCTGGTTTCGGCAAGGGATAGAGTTAATTTCCTTCCTAGTAGCTGGTACAGTGCCGTGTTTTGGATTTAGGATGAGAACAATGTTGATAACACACCGATGTTTTAGTTGTT
>NW_008824000.1:817248-872809 GCF_000699105.1 Pygoscelis adeliae
CCAAGTAACTGTTACGCGTGATGGAGCCCTGCTTTCCTGGAGATGGCTGAACACCTGCCTGCCCATGGGAAGCAATGAATGAATACCTTGTTTTGCTTTGCTTGCATGCACGGCTTTTGCTTCACCTATTAAACTGTTTTTATCTCAACCCACAAGTTTTCTCACTTTTACCCTTCCAATTCTCTCCCCCATCCCACTGTAGGGGGAGTGAGCGAGCAGCTGCGTGGTGCTCAGTTGCCAACTGAGGTTAAACCATGACAACAATGCAAATAAAAAATTCAAAATATTTGTTTCTTCCTGCCATCAAAATACTTTTTTTTTTTCTTTTAATGAGAATGAAAGAAACTCCAGGACTACTCGGTGCCTTAATATAAAGAAAAGAAATAAAAATGAAAGGTGAATTTCTGAATGCTGATGTAATCTGGAGGCTTGTAATGTGACACCATGCTTTAGGACAGAATTCTTTAATATCAGCAGCAAATATTAATCTGAAATTTAGTTTAAAAATCCTTGTTGAAGGTCAACAGTACTGTTTCTGTGGCCTTTTTATCAGATTTCTGAGTATCCTGCCAAGCTTGTGTGATTTCTTGGACCATGACATTGGGCAGTCAAATCATTATCGCATGCTTCAGTTTCTCATTTCAGACATGGCAGACTCTCTCCTCTCTTGGGAAATGGATTAACTACTGCTGGGTGAGATATTACGATAAAACAAAAGTAGTACTTAACTGGCACCCTGCTGCAGAAAAGCATCATCCCTGCATCAGAATGGGCTTCTTTCAGAAAGGCTGGTGTTAGGAAGGCTCAGTCAGCAAACAAAAGACCGACTATCAAAGGTAATTTCAAAAATGTATGAAAAAACCTCTCCTTCCCTATCCCCGCCTCTTCTTATGTAGCATTGTCTTCATATGTTCTTCAATTTTCTCTTCGACTGTTGCTGAAGTACAGTTCTATAGGGCTGTAGTGTTGTCCTGAATAAGAAATTCCCATGGTAGCCAAGCCAAAGAATTGATTTTTAGTGTAAAGAGGAAATGTATAATATGCTGGAATGGTAATATTTCAGAAAAAAAAAATAATCTTAGTAAATAACTTTTATAACACTTGGATCCCAAGCAAAAATTGGACAGGAAATCAGTTTCTTCATACTTTCAAAACTCTACACAGAAACTGTTCCTGAAATTAAGCTAGTAACAAACTCAGAATGATAGAAAAGTAGTTTCCATGATCACAAAGGTAGCATGGTGACATCCAATCCTGGACCACAATAGGAAAAAAAAAAAAAAAGACATCATCGATCATGGTCTGTCATTGGACTTTTACCAGAAAGAAGCATGAAACGCAGAAGGTCAATCTCTGTTACAAGGCAAAGATATCAAGACATTCCAGCAGGAAAATTGTTTGCTGAAGGTGACTGAGTACATGTCCCTAAAATTTATAAACGAAGAAGCATTGAATTCCACACAAAGATATTCCAAAATAGGACCAATACAGAAAGGAAAGGTCTTACGGCAAAAATCTTGAAGGCTGACAGAAACTGGATAGAAATTATATGACTTTTTGACAGGCAAGGGATGAGTGAAATATGATATTCACCAGTACAAGCATCACTGAAAATACATTGCCTTCTTGATTTAGGATGAGGTGAATTATGATGACGTTCCTGATATCTTTAGTCAATCTGCTTTTTTGAAGGAAGTCACTCCATTACAGCTTCAGTCAGAAATAATTTTAAATATTTTTATTTTTCAGGATTAAAATCAATGGCTGTGAAAAACAGCTCCCCTTGTAGCCTTTTCATATGTTTAAATAAACTTCTTAAAAGACCTGAGCTAAAGCTGGGTTGTTTATAACTGCATTTTAAGACATAACTTCTAAGAATATCTTTCATAAATACTGTGTGTTTCAATAGAACATAAATTAAGACTGACATAACAAAACTCAACAACATAATTGTATTCCATCATAGTCAATAATTTTGGTGATTTTTTTTTTTTTGTTACCAGCATGTAGCATCATTTGTATAAAAGCATACAAAAGAAAAGAAAAAAGGTGGAGGAGAAAAAACACAAAACATCTTTAATGTAATCGGGGGAATGATTTTTTTGTTTCATTTCAGAGACCATTTAAAGCACTGACTTTTTCTTTCTTTCTAACATAGTGATCAGTAGAATGATGTTGGCATGACTGCTAATGGATACATTTGAACACTTGTATTTCACATATAAACATCTTTATACCTTTATTAGTGTGAAGGTGCCTAATGGACCACCCCTGACAAATGAAAAGAAGTGTAAAAGAAGCATGGTAATTTGCAATGGGTAAGGAGAGACCTTGGGGAGAGAAGGAAGAGATGCAGCACACCAGGTTGGGCACTGCCTGCAACCGTCCCACTGGCCTCAGCACCTCCACCTGAGATGGACAGAGCCTTCTCCCATGGGATGGGTACTGGGGGCAGCCAGCGCCCCGCTACTTGTAAGTGTTTAATACTCTGGTCTCATGGTTTATCTGTTGTGCTACTGGTATTGATTCTGCATGCATAGTTCACTGACTTTCAATTAATAAAGTGCCATTACTAAATCAATAAACTGTTTCTGTTCTGATTTTGTTTAAACTGGAGTAGTTTATCACTCACAGCAATTAGTTGTTTAGTTTTGATTTGTGTTTTTTTTCTATTGTGTCCAGGGATATCCAGAGATACCATTTGGCTAGACATTAAAAAAAATGTGGAACAAGTATGATCACTGTTTTTCAAGTGTTTAAGAGTTTCAGGATTTTTTTAATTACTTTGCAATTTAAAAAATACTGCTTTATGAACATTGATGTGATCAATGGATGTAAAAGAAAACTTTCTTCTCTTTGCTCATGTGATGTTGCTCAAATCATTAAGTATGCTTTATCTTATTTTCCATTTTTCAGTTTAGTTTATCAATATTTAAGCATATTAGACTTACATACATATTTTTCACAATGGTTTCTACACAAAATTTAAATTCTTTAGCAACTGTGTTGAAACTCAATGAACACCTCAGAACCTGGCTTAACTTTCATGTTGCATTTAGAACTTATTTTATCACATGCAGCCTTAAGGCTGCATTATCAATGATTATTCTAAGCTTTTTAACTGAGAGAATAACTTTAATCAAGAGATTAGCCTAGCCAAGACTTACACATATGTGTTTAAGTGTAAGCTGCACGCCTGCAAGTTCATTCTACAGAAGCATGTTTTTGTTTAACAGAGCAGTTACGGGGAGAAACATAATTTTGCACATTTCCTAGGAGAACAAAGTGTAACCGTGACAAGGTGTACTGTTACTTAACATAATGTAATTTACTATTTCTTTCTCTATCTGTGTTTAATATATTAGGTTTGCACTAAGAAGCCTTGATTAAGATTACTCCGTTTTGCCTGACACATTAAAAACGCACAGCTAACAAAATGTCTGCCTCCAGGTGTCTATAATTTCATTTCTCAGGTCTAAACAGTCAATGTCTTTAAGAAACAAATATTTAAAGCTATTAGTCTGCAATCATAATTCAGAAATATTTTATCCTACCAGAGATACATTATTATTATTATTATTAATTATTATTATTATTATTATCATCAGTGGATATTCCTTGAACTCCTTCCCTCCCAAAACAAGACTATTAAAACTAAGCAAATTTAATTACCTGCAATAATAGTCAAATTCTATATTAATTATAATTAAATTATTCCTTCAAATGCTTGAACTACAAGCATTCATCCACTATCCTGGATATATCGCCTATAAATTACACATCACAGCATGCAACAGTTGATATTAAGTACATGTGTCTTATCTTGCACCTTCCTGCCTAGCTTTTAGGCCTATGAAATTATAATATTGGTACTGCTTCACCACTTTCTAGAAAATGATAACATCTGTCCCCTAGGTTACAAACATTGCAGAGCAATGATGTAAAAAGTATCTCTAAACTCTGTTTCTTAGCACTCAGTTAATTTTCAGTCCTCCTGTTCATATGTGTTTTCATGGACTGCCATCAAAGAAAAAACATTTTTGATCAGCTTCCTCTCTACATTTGGTTTCATAGGGAATTGTTATACCTGCCTCAAGACAAGAGCAAGAGTAATCAGGCAGTGAAGACAGAACTTCCTCTGTGTTTCTGGAGGAAGTTCTCTAAGATATTTACCACGGTAACAACTTCATATCTCACCACACCCCAGATTTTCACATCTGCTTCACTATGTACTCAAATATGCACGTAGCTTTAAGCATTTGAAGTTTCACTATCTTCCTTGGTACTATTTCCATAATAAAAATTATATAGATACAATACTCTTGTCATGTAGCTTCTCTCCCTGCATGATTTTCACAGTAGGACCCTCATTCTGAAATTAGCAGCATGTGGTTGCCCACACAGTTCTTCACATTCAAATTCAGGAGAAGGGGAAGCAGATGATAATTACCTTATCTCCTCCATAGCGAATGTAGAGTTTTGTTTCTACTCTAATCATGCTGTCCTGGAAATAAAGACTTATACTTGAAAGGCAGATGTTTCATGATCTTTTTCTTCACAGCTGAAGCAATAAAATATCACAAAAAATCAATTAAGTCTCAATTCTAACCACAGCCCTATCAAACAAACAAGCTGAAAAAAAACCCTCCAAAAACCCAAAGGAAAATATAATTTAAAAAAACCCTATAGAATTCAGTTTCCCATAGTCATTCTCATAGCATCTATTAAAAAATGCCTGAAAAAAACCACCACACGTATAAACTCACTGTCTTTGAGAAATGAAATATATCTCCAAAACAGTGTTTCTCAGAATATGAAATGTACCTCTTTGAGGGAAAGGAAAGACTTAACTGATGGACTACAGGAGAGAGAGTTTATGTGGGTGGGCACTGAGTGACACATACTAGTGTTTCAAGGCCAAAACTTTTCCTGCCTCTGCTGAACGTAAGTGCTAAATTATTCACTTACATATTTGTGAAATTTACCTAATATTCTGTATTGGGTGCAGGTGTCCAGGTGCTGGTAGTGGCAGGCTGCAGGGGCGACCTTTGTGAGGAGAGGCTGGGGCTGCCCTGTGCCAAATGGATGGTTCCAGCCCTCCAATGGCCCCACCGAAGGGCACAGCTGAGCCCCTCAGCCAAGCTAGTGGAGCCTAGACTAGGGTGGGGTAACTCTGGAAAGCATATTTAAGAAAGGTCAAAATGACACACAGGCCAGTGAGGAGTGAGGGAAAAAAGTGTGAGAAACAGCCCTGCAGACACCAAGACCCAGAGAAGAAGGCGTGGAGATGCTCCAGGTTCCCAAGCAGAGACTCCCCTGCAGCCCATGGAGGACCACGGTGGAGCAGCTGTCCCCACTGCAGCCCGTGGATGACCCCACTCTGCAGCAGGTGGACATGTCCTGAATGAAGCTCAGCCCCATGGAGATCTATGCTGGAGAAGTCCCTTCCTGGAGGACTTTACCCTGTGGAGAGGACCCATGCTGGAGCAGTTTGTGAAGGACTGTATCCCATGAGAGGGATCCCATGCTGGAGCAGGGGGAAAGTATGAGGAGGAAGGAGTGGCAGAGAGGAGCTGTTATGGACAGACCAGGACCACCATTCCCCATCCCCTTGCACTGCTCAGAGGCAGGAGATATAGGAGCCAGAAATGAAGGAATGAAGTTCAGCCTGGGAAGAAGGGTGTTGGACGAAGGTGTTTTAGCTTTTGTCTTTGTTTCTCACAGTCCTACTCTATTTTTAATTGACAATAAATTAAATTATTAATCTTCTCCAAATCGAGTCTGTTTTTCCTGTGACGGGGATTGGTAAGTGATCTCCCTGTCTCTATCTATAACCATAAGTTTTCTGTCTTATTTTCTCTCTCTGTCCTGTTGAGGAGGGGGAGTGAAGGAGTGGCTGGGCGGGAATTTGGCAGCCAGCTAACCTTAACACACCACATATTCTTATGTCCTTTGTTTGGATAAGGAAACAAAATACACTCCCATACCTAATTTTGTGTAGATTTGGAAGCTGTCCTCTCACACAGATCCTCAAAGAATATGAAGAGAAAGCTCTCTGTAAATTTTACCTTGCATTCAGCAGAAAAAAAAGGTGGATATATTTTGCATTTTAAATATTTTAGTTGATAAACACTGGGTTTTATCTCCATCAGTTAATCTATTAAAATAGTATACTTTTTTGCTCATGTGGATAGATCATATATATATTTAATGTGATACAGAGTATTATATGTATGAAGCTTACCCACATGTGAACTTTACATGCCAGAAGAAAGAGAATAGGAACATAAGAAGATTGAGGAGAGGGCGTAGGTCTAGTTTAAGAGATGGAAACAAGCATTGTGACAGTGCTTCCATGAACAAATAACTGACTCAGAAGCTCAAAAAGAGCTGAAGGTTTTTCTAGTGCACAGCAGCTATCTCAGAAAAGCAAAAATTTTTCCATCTTGACAGAAAACATAAAGCAAATGCCTGTATGATTTTATTTACTTCACAATATTTAGTATAATATTCCAGACAATGTATGAGATGAATAACATAATGATTTCAAGTTAATGTTGCAAAACATTGTGAATCAGCTTCCAGGGCACTGAGGCAGAAGGTGAAATTCTGTTAACAGCAGAAATGGGTATTAACTGAAGATGAATAAAGGGAAGGATTCATTCAAAACCTAAATGATAAACCAAAATCAATAGTAAAATGTATCCACATATTTTCTTCATTGTGCATTGATTATAAAATTGTACAAATGTAAGCTGTTGCCACTCAACACAAATTAACCTCAGTTTAGAAACTTAAAATAAATACAGCAAATAAGGGTATTGAAAAGAAAATTTTCAGTGATAAGTGCAGCTCTTACATGACTATTTCAAAAGAGTTAGTTAGACCAGCTGCACATTGGATTACAAAATCTGAAACAAAAGCTGAACAAATCACATCCGGGTATACGTGAATATGGAAACTGAAAACACTGTGAGACAGAGTAACTACCTATTGAAGGATACAGTTTGCATTCATGGATAACACTACAGATTAATATAGTACCAATGGAATGGGTTTATTCCCTCTGACTATATTATCATATCTAATTTTTATCAATTCACTTTCTAGAAAGGGTGATAGCAGACCATTTTCTAGAATATTTCAGTCTTTCAGTTAACTGGTACTATTAAGTGTGTCTTAAATTTAAGATATATTTTTGTGATATTTGAGTCAGTGGTACTATAAAGCTTTCACAGAACTGTAAATAGCTTTATAGATCAGTTGCTCAGTGAAATATTTCAGGTTTTTAATTCTTGTAATTATATAGATTGCTGAGGCAAATATGGGCTAAATTAAGGTGTCTAGAATGGAAACAAAGACTGTGATTCATATCATCTAGTTTTTTATGGACAGGGGATAAATATCTAAGGTAGTTATCCTAGGATACCTTCACAGTAAAAGAAAAGGAACACAAGCATACATAAAGGCAGCCTTAAATGTCTTGTTCACACTTAACTGTTTACCCAACTTTTAGATGCCTAAGTTAGAAGGGAGGAAGCCTATTCAAAATAAGTCCAAAGAATATACTCTAAAAATTAGGAATTCAGAATAAAACAGAGCTTAAAATAATGTAAAATTAGGTGTGAAAGAATATTAAATATTAAACAAATGGTGCTAAACAGTAGAAACCAGTCACTAGGAAGAAGTAATGCAAATAGACCAAATCAGTGATGGAATTACTGTACAGAAATTCTTTCATCAAAAGGCAATAACAGCGTTCACAGTAGGATAATGATGGTAGAAACTAAAAATTAAACACTAATGGCCTGCATACCTAATCCTTGACCTCTCCTGCTACCCAAGCCAAGGTTCATATTTATGTACTCTATTACCATGTGTATTCTGTGGTCAGAGAGATATTACTTTGATATTGTACAGTACAGTATAAGCTTTCATCTGTTCTGTATAATCACAGAGTTATCCCTAATGAGGTATTTACATAAAACATATTTCTAGCCTAATTTCAATACTGAAGTCAAGCAAGAGTCTCAGAGAACCCATGCAAAACCTTAGAAGTTATTTTTGCTGATGATGGTAATGAATGTTTTATAATACAAAATTTGGATTTTTTTTATTTTCTGGCTTTCCAAAATTGAAATGAATATGTATATGCATTTCTATTTCATGCTTTGCTGTTCTTAGCCTAATTGTATTTCTACTTTGACTTGACTGCTATTTCTGCAGCACTTCATTAAAAAAGTGCATGTATACATACGTATATGTATGCATATGTTTTTCAGACTAAAAGTTTTAGAAAAACTGAAATTTAAAAGAAAAAGATACTTTTGTCCTCTACTACTCACAATTTGAAAAAAACCAAACACACAAACCAATGAAAATTAATGGCCTGCATCAAACAAAATATCAGCATGCAGTCGCATATATAAAAATATTTGGTTGATTTTTGCACAGATTTCTAATTTTTGCTAGCTGTTTTAGAAGGATTAAATTATTTCATCTCCATAGAAAGTTCATGAACAAAACATGAAATACAGAGCTTGACAAGAAATCAGGAAGCTGCAGATCTGTTAGTGATAGAAATTAAAAAAGATAGATAGATAAATCAATCGATAGATAGATGATGCATTCAGTAGTTCAGTAACTCTAAAGAACTCTTTTTATTCCTTCAGAAAAGGTACATGTTTAGAAGATGTAATAAAATTCAAAGTTATTAATATTATCATATCAAATTTTTATGGTTGCAAAGCTCTTTTGGAACAAAAAGGCAAAACCTAAAACTTATCTTGCGTATCTCAATCTCAGAATGACTAAAAAGCACATTAGAAATCACACAGGTGAGACAAAAGAGTGAGGAATATTGTTAGACCTTGAAAAAGTAAAAGAATAGGGTGCCAGAAAGACAAGAGTACAAGAGACAATTTAAAAAAAAATAATCACTAAAACATTTTGTTGCTGTTTCTTTCTCTTATCCTGTGATGTTATCATGCTTCAAAGCAGAACAATTTCTTATTGGCTTATAGGAAAATTCCAGTAGTAAATTAATTGTATTAAGTAAATCTGAATAAATTCTTTCAAAGATTTCCCATTTAAAATTAATTTAAACTGCACATCTGTTGTGGTTTAACCTCTGCCAGCAACTAAGCACCACACAGCCGCTCGCTCACTCCCCGCCAAGTGGGATGGGGGAGAGAATCGAAAGGGTAAAAGTGAGAAAACTCATGGGTTGAGATAAAGACAGTTTAATAGGTAAAGCAAAAGCCGTGCACGCAAGCAAAGCAAAACAAGGAATTCATTCACTACTTCCCATGGGCAGGCAGGTGTTCAGCCATCTCCAGGAAAGCAGGGCTCCATCACGCGTGACGGTTACTTGGGAAGACAAACGCCATCACTCCAAACATCCCCCCGCTTCCTCCTTCTTCCCCCAGCTTTATATGCTGAGCATGATGTCACATGGTATGGAATATCCCTTTGGCCAGTTTGGGTCAGCTGTCCTGGCTGTGCCCCCTCCCAGCTTCTTGTGCACCTCCAGCCTTCTCAGTCGGTAGAGCATGGGAAGCTGAAAAGTCCTTGACTAGTGTAAGCACTACCTAGCAACAACTAAAACATTGGTGAGTTATCAACATTGTTCTCACCCTAAATCCAAAGCACAGCACTGTACCAGCTACTAGGAAGAAAATTAACGCTATCCCTGCTGAGACCAGGACAACATCTTCCCCTCCCCCCACCGAATGAGTTTAATTAGGTATATACAATCACACAAATGCTATTGGAATTTGTAAATCTATGTTTTCCTTCTTAATCTTCTGGATTCATGAGTTCAAAATAGGGCATTTCAATATGCGTACAAAAAAACCAGTTTTGAAATTCATTACTGCAGTACTTTGTAGAAATAATTGTTTGGTTATCATTCAAAAAATGCAGCAGCTTTAACTTTGTGCATGAATAACCTGTGGAGTGCCATTTATAAGTCTTTAAATTTTTAAATCCCTTAGACCATCAATAAGCCAGACTCTATGCAACAGGTTTCCTTCAACAGGAAAATAGTAATTGTTTTAAAACTTTCTCGTTCCAGAGGAACAACATAAGACTGCTAATGAAGCAAACAGTTCTGTTTCTTTTCTACCCTCTTACTTTCCTTCTTAGATGAACATCAAAGAAACAGCCCACCAAGAAAAATCAATAAAAGTTTAAGTATGGAGGACTGAGCTTTTTATAATTTCATTGAGAAGAGGGCAGAAGAATTTAAATCATGAAGATGTAACAGACATTACCCTGTCCATCATAAAGCTGTAGAAGTTCAATAAAGTGAAAAGAGCCAAGGTGGCTAAAACAGAATGAAAATGGTTTGCTGTATCTTCAGTACATACCTTGAATTAAAATAGTACAGGTTTTTTGGGTTGTTTTTTTTTTTTTGTTTTTTTTTTTTGCCAGTAACACAAAGCATAAGCTATTCACAAATATACACACACGTGTACACATACACATACTTCATATATATCTAATATAAGGTAGTTTTGATATAGCAGAGCCTGCATTCAGCTAAATATATATATTAATTTTATGGTACAAAAATAATCTTCATTACATTAACACACCAACCAATCATCAGATGTCAAAGCTGTACTGTTTCCTTAGACAATTTACCAGGAAACAGGTATTTCTGAGATGACTATGAATTAAACTGGTACATTAAAAAAGAGAATGACAAAAAATACTAACAGAGAAAAAGTGTTGTTATTTTTCTTTCAGAAAACAATAGAATTCAAAATGCAAAATGATTTTGTACTTAATTTAATAAAGTAGTTTTCATTTGAGACACAGAGTTCAACCAGTGGTGTTTATAAGAACAGATTAAATCACTTTTCAGATTTAGAGGGTAGTTAGCCTAGAGAAATAGTCAATATTATTGGAATGAAAATACCTTTCTTATTACAAACACAACTCATTACTAATTATTAGACACATTATTTTGCCTCCTGCAAAACGCCCAGTGACCTCAGTGAGACAAGGATTTTGTGTCTATTTTCACAAAAGTTTATAAAAATTCCATTGCTTACTACATAGGTTCACTTTGTATGATTTGAAATGGGCATTATTAACATGATTGACATATATGTACAGGGTAGGAAAAACTATTGCATCGTACTCATTTCATAGAACAAGCCCAAAGAAATTATACTTTTTATCTCTTAGCAACTATGCAAAAAAAATCTTTCTTGCACACATCCATATTCAGTGATTCAAACCCACAAATCGTTAAGTAGTATGTACAATTATATGACTAAACTATATATTAAGAAATATTTTAATCATTAACATCATTATTGAAGGATCTATAAAGCTAAATCATGAGCAGAACCCTTTTGCATTAGTTAAGATTATGAGTTCCTCTCACCTGTCCTTAGCCATCTAAAAGTTAAGTATGCTAACAGCAGCTTTTAAAGCAGCTCTTCCTTTCCTACCCCATCATGTTGGATACATTTAATTTGTTAGGATACGCCATCTTCTTCCTCCAGTTATTACATCAGATGCCCAGATGACTACAGCAGACTAGATATTTAGATGGCTAAATATTGATGAAGAAATCCTACCTCAAAATGCACTCTTTTCTCCGGAGAGTTTATATGTAAGTAAATCATGTCAGTAAATTCCTGCATAGCCAAAAGGAGTCCTGTGCTGCTGAAGTCCCTTCAATCCAGCTGCACCTGTATTGGTGGACCCTTGAAAAACAGGGGCCTAACATATCTTAACCTGGCAATAGCTGGGCAGCCAGAAATCATTACTTTTTCACCTCAGTTTTTTATTTTTATCTCTATCTCTAAATGTAACCACAAAAGTCTTTGATCCTACAAACACTTGAGACATGCATAGTTTTACTCTCATCTGATTTAAACCTCTGGGATTCTTCTCAAAAGAAAACACCTGAATGCTTTGATTGTGTTGACTAAAGTGCCTGCTGTTTTAGAAGTTAAGTTTGAAAAGTAGACTTTAATATGCAGTTGCATAACAGATATAAATATATTGATAAATGAATTCCACATATACTGATACACATAAACAGATGAAGCTAAATTACACAGTTGATCTTTGAGCTGCTAAAGCTTGTGGAAAACAGTTAGATGCAATTCACAAATCATTGCTGTAGCACTATACAGTAAATAAACAAAAATTCATTTCATGGTATTTCAATTTTTATGGTATTGTTTGAGACAGTTTGTAGATTGCTATTACTTCTACTATAAAAATTGTAATATTACAGTGGTGGCTGGTAGTGTGGATCTACTTAAAGGTCTGCCAATTTTTCTATTATAAACCTCTATTTCAAAGGGCTTAGAACTCCACTATAAAATCTTCTTCAGATGAGCATGTTGTAAACAACTTACACACACACAGAGAAACACAGGCACACTTAATGCATACATCTACAATTTTCAAAGGTAAACCTAAAAAAAGAAATGAAAGTGAGACAAAAGAACAATGATCCAGATTCACAAGGAAACACATATTGTTGAAGTAACATTAAAAGTCTGGAAACTTGTAGTTAAACTCATACTACACAAAAATGCTAGAAGATCAAGACATTTTTCTTTTTGTCCCTGTAGCACAATGTAGGAATCAGAACAAGCCTACAGCAACAACACTGGTTGTCTAACAAACCTTTAAGGAGGCATCAGAATAAAGA
The DNA here is from genome assembly GCF_000699105.1 of Pygoscelis adeliae. Classification (NCBI taxonomy): domain Eukaryota; kingdom Metazoa; phylum Chordata; class Aves; order Sphenisciformes; family Spheniscidae; genus Pygoscelis; species Pygoscelis adeliae. The sequence goes on from NW_008824000.1 coordinate 829,934, forward strand.
TGACCCCAAAATAATTCTCACCCATGTTTTTCCTCTTTCACCTACTCCATTAGAAAAGGGTTGCTGTGTTGATTTTTCACGCTGTATTTTTATGAATTATAATAACTTTCTCTACCCTGTCTTCCCACACTCTTTGCTCTTGTACATTTACAATGAGACAGAGGGAAAAATAAATAAATGTGAAACCAATAGATTTAGCAGTAATAAACTCAGAAACAAAAAAAACTTAGGGAATTCTGAAACTTTTTTACAAAATGCAATTCTGAATATTATTCTGTTAAAATTATTTTCAAAGAGAAAACCTATGCTTCTTTACTGAGACAAAAAAGAGGAGACAAAGGACACGTTTAAAAATTCTCCTGATACAAACTGCTTTAAAAATAAAGGAAGTATTGAAATTATTTTTTCTACTTATAGAGTTAATACATTGTAGGATTTCATAATACACAGGACACAGAGGCTTTTATCCTCTAAATTTCTCTACTTTATTACAGACTACCACAAATACTGCAAAAAATCACCACTAGCAAGTACACTACCACAAAAATCATCACTACTACCAAGTATACCTATGATTAATAAAGTGTGTATATATATATATGCTATTACAAATTACTATCAGCAATCAATAATATAGTATCAATCAGTAGTATGGCAGCAATCAATCATGTAATAGCCAATAAAAGCAATAACCAAGTAGGTACATACTATTACATGTTACTACAAACATAATTAGTGAAGCAACCTATCAACAATATAACAGCAGATACACTTATGATAGATTACTTATATGGATATACAATACCAGTATCAAGTGAATTAGATTTCAGAAGGGGCCAAACTGTCCCAGAGGAGATGACAAACAGATTTCAAAGGGGGACCCAACCATCCCAAAGGTGGAAGGGCAAACCGAACCAACCATGATCCATGTCACACAGTCTGGAGTCAGCCAGGTATCCCTGCTGACAGTCCATGATCTCATAGAAAGTTTGTGTGAAATTCAGCCTGTTTAGGAAAGGAAGGGTATATGCAGCATGGGAAGTTCTCAGAGAGAGAGGCTCCATTTGGGGTAAAAATTAAGTCCTTTTCATATCATAGAGATATAAGAGGGCGTAGAACACTATCACTTCCAGCAGCCAATAGATGCTGTTAATTTCTATTTTTCACCTGTAAAAGCCATTTCTCTTCTTTCAGATCAGTTTTTTTTTTTTTCCCCCAGACTGTTTCCATTTTCTCAGATGATAAGTTGCCATTAGAGTCCCTTGTGTTTTATGCTTATCGATGGTATCTCAGGATGTCTCCAGTTTCTAGAAACCCCAGCTATTCTTCATGGATGCTAGCTGAACTTTTCAAGGATGCTTTTGGTTCCCAGGCCTAGTTCCCAGGCTGGCAGACATTTTCTCTGTCAGTGTTTTTCAGCAGACACTTTCTTTTCTTCGGTAATCTCCCCCTTCCAACCAGGCCACCTTTATGGCTGCTCACATGACTTATTAAGCCACCCAAATCACTAGTACACTGGAATGGTGTATCTTCAGAAGGTTAGAAAATTCTAGGCTGTATCTGATATACTATCAGAGTGCCTACAGGTCTGAAGGAAGCTTTACAAAAGAACGTACAAGGACATATTTAGCTGTTTGCTGATGGGGAACAATCAGTAAATATTATGTCCTAGGCAACAGGAGAAAATAAGTGAAACCTTTCTTGTTCTTCTTGATCAGTTTCAAATATACTTTTTAATTAATGCTTTCTTATAATAAGAAAGAAATACCATTTTTTTCTGAGTCAAAACCACTGCAACTAAAATCTGAAAGAGAATTTTTTTTCTGCAACACTTTATGTAAATGTTATTTGATAAAGTAACTTTGCTTCACTTTTAGAGAACAAAAACTTTTGAATGTAAAGGCTTCATAATGTGTGCACATTGGTTAGCACAATTGGTTAACCCAGACTAATTTATATAACAATATTGTGATTTAGAAAAAACAACTGACAGCTGGAGTCTAGTGATAGTCGCTTTCAGGAAGTCTCTGCAATGAGCGTGACTGTGGTGGGCTTTTGAGGGATGAAGTACAAGAGAAAACAGGAGAAAGAAGAGTACTTTACTACTGAGCTATTCCTTAATTATCGTAAGAGTTTTTATTTTATTGTGAGAAAGAGCTGGTGCTGATTGAGACAGTACATGAAATCAGGTCTGTCCTGACTGGTTATTAAAAGGGCTCCTTGACTCCTTCTGGCAATGTACAAGCTGCAAAGAACAACAAACTGTCTCATCTCATTGCTTCCAGTAAACTCGAAATAATGTTGCATGTTTTTGTGTGCAGATACATTACTATTTTTGTATAGAAAAAAATATTTTAATAAACTAATGGACTATTGACATACATAGACACCTCTATCTTGGACAGATTACTTCTATAATAATTCATATTGTTCAGTTCAGTGGAGCATTATGGGCAGGTGTCGTGGTTTAACCTCAGCCGGCAACTACCACCACACAGCCGCTCGCTCACTCCCACCCAGAGGGATGGGGGAGAGAATTGGAAGGGTAAAAGTGAGAAAACTCATGTGTTGAGATAAAAACAGTTTAATAGGGAAAGCAAAAACAGTGCTCACAAGCAAAGCAAAACAAGGAATTCATTCACTCCTTCCCATGGGCAGGCAGGTGTTCAGCCATCTCCAGGAAAGCAGGGCTCCATCACGCGTAACTGTTACTTGGGAAGACAAACGCCATCACTCCAAACGTCCCCCCGCTTCCTCCTTCTTCCCCCAGCTTTATATACTGAGCATGATGTCACATGGTACGTAATATCCCTTTGGCCAGTTTGGGTCAGCTGTCCTGGCCGTGTCCCCTCCCAGCTTCTTGTGCACCTCCAGCCTTCTCAGTCGGTAGAGCATGGGAGGCTGAAAAGTCCTTGGCCAGTGTAAGCATTACCTAGCAACAACTAAAACATCGGTGCCTTATCAATTTTGTTCCCATCCTAAATCCAAAACACAGCACTGTACCAGCCACCAGGAAGGAAATCAACTCTATCCCTGCTGAAACCAGGACAGCAGGCATTAAAGTTAAGGCTGCACACCTGGGAAGAAGCATTTGCTAGTCATTATAGAGAGGAGAGAGAAAAGCAGAGGGGACATTGGACAGTGGAACTTAAGTATGCTAGCCTTCACCTGGATAAGCAAGTGAAAGACTAAAGGTGGATTTCCTTTGTAGACACTTTTGCACTAGTAACAAACTACAAATATAATTTTGAGAAAGGACAACTCAAAGCAAAGTAGCAAAACACATCAAGGACAGTATATATTTTGATCGTAAGAAAATATTTATTTTTTATAGAATAAAGAACAAAGCCAAACAGTCGTTTTGCCTTTTATGCTCATTACAAGACATGAGAGTATCTGATTTCAGCACTGTAAAGTTCTTTTGAAAATGAAGCAAACTCTACAAATGGGATAAAATCAGTATATTGTCATAACATTTAAGTTCCAAGAAATCAGACTTTTTTTGATGAAAAACCAAATTTATGGGAAAGTTTTAGAGAATTGCCACTGAATATATCATCATGTAGAGAAATACCTCCCAGTTCCCTGAGAACACAGCTCACTCCCTCATCAGCAAGACTAGCTGTTAAACCAAAATGGGTAATACCGTACTGAGATCTTAGTTTGTAAAATTTGCAGTCTTTAGTTCCTACTTTAAAAAAGTTCTCCTTATTTGATTATTGTAAATAATTACTTTCTTGTCAGTTGCACTATAAACAAAGATTAATAATAGTAAGACAAATCACAGAACTTCTGAATTGGAAGGAGGTAATTGCACCTGCAAGCAATCATGCTTTACATTTGTGAAGCCATTTCAATCCAAAGATCTTAAAGACATGTGGAAACATTCATTAATTCAGCCTCACAGTCCTCCTGAGAAATAGATCTTGGAAGTAAATTCCAGGTATCACTGTCAGAAGTTCTACACTAATAAGAGTTTTGTCATGGCAGACTCAAGCTACACACTCCCCTATGGCTGTAGAGAAAAATGAAGAGTAAATGAACAGACACTGACTTTGCTACTGGGAGCATTCAGGAGAGTAGCAAGTTACTAAAGATTGCACAATGGAATACCCAGAGGTCACATGATGAGTGTGCCAGAATAAAAACCAGAAGAGTGGGAAGCCCAAGACATGACTAGGCTAGAAATTCTTAAAGTGGAGTTTGTGGTAAATTTTATGTTTGTACTAGTATTTAGGACTGTATGACGTTATCTGTGTCAAATAAGAGCATTATTAGGATTTTTTTTTAAATCTTTTGTACTTTACTATCCAGTCTCAATTATGTACATAGTATTTTCAAAGATACACAAGGCCATTTAGAAATTGAGAACATCCCTTTATATTTGTACATTTCCACTTTTTGCCTACCAATATATACTAATTTATTTCTAAGATTTTTATAGAAGTAAGGCTATGATTTGTTGTTGATTTTACCTTCTTTTTAATCACTGTCCTATCTTTTGTTGCAGTAGAGTTATATCACTATTGGATGCAATCATTTTTAGTGCACAAATATAAAATATGGAGTTGAAAAAATCACTCTGTACTATGAAATAAAACACAAAGCAGACACACTGATTCATGAAGAAAAATATTTGGGTTATTAAATCCAGTGACTGTGTTTATTAAACTAAATATACTTGAAATAATATTCATCTCTATCTAGCAAAGATTTTAAGAAATCACCACTGATAAAGGAGATATATTAAACATGAATCACAGCAAATATCTAACAAAACCAAAACATAGCATTTTAGCACAAGAAAATGTTCTTATGGAAATATTACAAAGAGTTTGAGTCCTTCTTTGGGGGCCTATCCTCACCAAGATTATTTTGAAGGACAAAAGAAAAAAACATTGTTTTGGGTACACAGGAGTTTCATTCATAATAATAGCCTTACCAATAAAGGTGAGATTTTTCAGCATATAGCTTTTTTCATTTTCTGAAGTTGAGGGACCTGATCAGTCATGCATGAGGAGCATGTAACTTCATCTTAAGAAATGCTACGACAGTCTCCCCTGCATCTACAAGCTTTCAGTAGGATTTTGGTTTTGCAAATTGCAGTTCTTCCTAGGGATTTCTCCTGTTACACTGTGACACTGTTTTTTCACTTAAATAGGGCAACATTAATGGGCATGGCTGTAAGTTTTATTTGATGCAGGTGTGTGTTTGCACAGCATATGTGCATAAAAACATCCACCTGTGTATTAACTCAAGATTTAAGTATGTTTTGATACTTGTTTTCAGCTTAACAAGTTAATTGAGAACACAATACTGATGCTGTGCCAGAGTGGTCTGAATGAAATGCTGAACACATGAAATCATTCTTGTTCTTGCCAACAGTGTCAACAGAGTTTATTAATGATCGAGTGATAGCCTTGACACCCTGACAACTACTGAACAAAAACGGAAATGCAATTATGCCTGAGAGATGTGCTTACAAAACAAGATTTCTGACAAGAGGGTAATTTTCTCACACAGCCATGATCTGTGCCCTGCTTGAACTAGTCTTCTGGGGCTACACAGGAGTTTCTTTTCTTCATCCTGGGTTCCTTTTTTTGCTGTTTTTGTTTTTTCCAATCAGCTTTGTAGATATATAAATACATTTAAAACATTAATTTTCAAATAATGTGGATTTTATTTACAATTAAGCTCATTTCCACATATCACTTCTTCCCATTATGACTGATAACAATTGGCTACGGATTTATTTCATGCATATTTCACTGTTTCTCTTTATAGTTTCAAGAACTGAAGGAAAAAGATATACTTTAGTTTGGTTTGTTAGCACAAACTGAAAATGAGTATGCACAGTACTAAAATTTTACTACTTCTGTTACTACTATGACAGCTGCCATGTTGGGTGGATGACAGACCTGTATTGGTCCTGTTTAAGCCAAAATGCTTCACTGTGAGAAGGTTTATTCATATTTGCTTTTTCAAGCTGTTCTCTGAACTGGAGGACTGCAGAGAATCTGTATTTTTTTGGCTGTGGTTTGAAGAAGGAGTGTCCTCAGATTGTACTTTGAGGTTTTCCTTGTACAAAATCAGAAGTTTTGTACAAATTGACTGCTGGAGGTTGTGTCAGAGGAATGACAGGTTCAAAGGTGGTGACTCAAAAAATATCTGAGCGCGCTAAAATATCTCTCTGCAATTTCTCTTAGCACAGGTCAGAAGAGTGAAAGAAAATTAAACACAGATTCACATACCATCACAGACATAAAGTAATTTTAATAGTAGCTTTTCTTTTCAGCAGAAATTTCCTCAAAACCATGAGATGATAATGTTCTAATGTAATGTCTCTATTTATTTCTAATTACAACTTTTCCTCCCTCTTTGGAAGCTGTCAGTTACATGTGTCTTACTGTGCTATTTCTCCTAACATTTTCCTCCTAAAGTCAGTGTTCAGCAATGACCTTAGAATGAATAAAAGACATTCTCTAGTCAAATGCAGGGTTTGTACTTTACAGACATGTCTTCTGACCTACCACTTAGACATCAAACAGTTAGAGCAACAATAACTACTTAGAAAAGCATATCAAACCACTATCAGTTGTTGTGGTATCCTGTGGCTAGTGGACAAAACTTGATGCCTTGGAGCAGGAAACTGTATAGTGCATTTTTCTTGTTGTCAATAATGAGCCTGGTTATTGAATGAAGGGAAAAATGAGACAGTATTTCTTGACAACTTTACAGTAAATGTTTGGAAAGGTACACCTTCCAAAAACATTTTTACTATGAAAATTGCTACTTGATTTTTCTGGAGTGAGAGGAGCTTCAGCACTTTAAACATATTCTGGCAGTTAACATTATGGGTAAAATATACCCATGAAAATGAAGTGACAGGTAACCGCAGCTTAGCACTCTCAGTGATTCCACTTTGTGATGACAGATGTCTGTGTCTCCTTTACAGGGATAGTTTTTGTGCCCCTTGCCTCTTCTCCTGTCACTGGGCCTTACACAGAAGAGTCTGGCTCTGTCTTGTTTATTCCCTCCAGTCAGGTGGTTTTGCACATTGATAAGATCCCCTCTTAGACTTCTCTTCTCCAGGTTAAAAAGTCCTGGGTCTCTCAGCTTCTCCTCATATGACAAATACTTCAAGCTTTCAGATGTCTTTGTGGCCCTTCGCTGGACTCACTTCAGTAAGAAGGATTACCTCCCTCAGCCTCCTGGTGACACTTGTCCTAATGCAGCCCAGGGTACTGATGGCCACCTTTGCTGGCCCATGGTCAGCTTGTTGTCCACCAGGATGCCGAGGGCCTTTTCTGCAAAATGGAAAATCCCTTGGGAGCAGTCTGAATATGGTTTAGATGGACCCTGTTCTAAAGCACTCTTCTTGTTAGTTTGACTTCTTCGGAACAGGGACTTTAATCTGTATTTTTAGGACATGGATTTCATAACCACGTGCTATTGGTTATGTTAGGATGAGTTTACCTGTGTAAGTAATTATGGTTTTCTTCATCCTAGAAGACTGCTTTAATCACTGAATTACCAATTCTTTCCCTGTCTTTTGACATTGATCACCAATGGCGTTAGGTAAGTTATGCCATATGATATGTCAAGCTTCTGCTTCCTGTTTCCACACTAGAAAGGAACCTGTATTATCCACTACCCCGAAATCCCTTCTGGGCCAACAGCGTAGCTAAAACTTTATTTTTCAGATCCATTAATTACCTGGGAATTACCTCAGTTCCTTTGGGAATCCAGTCTTTAATTACTAGTGTGCTCTGTTTGCAACACAAGGTGGGAATATCCAGCAGTTTTATGAGCTGTTCCACTGATTAACTAAGATAGTGACCCTGACAGGTTTGCTGAGCTCCCAAGCCTATACTGGTTTGAATGCATGCTACTTCCTCTGCCAGCTCCAATGGAGAAAGGAAGTGATAAATACTGTAGCTGAAATGTGCATATGCCACGTGTGATTTCTCTCTTATATTCTCATTGAGAGAAAACTGTACACTTGCGTAACAGTCATGAGGGATCTTTGTTTTTGTTTACAACATATGCATTACAGATGTATTACTGTTTATGAAAAAGAAGACAAAGATGTATCTTTTGCAACAATGCAAAAGATGCCCTGTTTTAAAATGGCCTGCATTTCCTACAGAAGTTAGTTGCACAGCCTTTGATTGTTTCTTCCTAGACAGTTCTTCCTCACCAAATTTTTTCATAATTTTCAACTAAAAATTCAAGTAGGGAAACTGTCATCTTCTCCTGCAATCCCCATCACCTCTCCAGAGACACATAGAGTTAATTAACTTTAGTCTTTAAAGTTACATTTAAGGAACATTTCTCAGGTGTGTATTCCATCATTCCTCAAAGCTAAGAATCAAAATTAACCAAATATACATGCATTATTTCCTGTTCAGCAGAGGGGATTAACAATCTCGAGGAGGAAAAAAAAATTCTTTTTGCAATAAGAGAAGAACTTTATATTTATCTTGTTATTTTATTCATGTTGAAAGTTAAAGAAAATACATTATATATTATACTGCATATGTATATGTATCTATCTGTCTTCAGTAGTTTTAATGTTAAGGAGAATAGCTAAAAGGAAGGGTAAAGAATGTCCAGAGAAATAGCAATGAAGGAAAAATAGCACACTTATCAACAGTTTTGTAAGGAAATTTTGAAAGCAAAGTTATGGAATGGACAAAAATTCTGTGATAAACAAAACCAGAAACATCCCAACTCCTGAGTCATTCTGTTTTTATGACAAATAAAATGTTTATTTTATCTTCTACTACACCTAACCTCAGCATTACTTTATATTTGGATTTCAGAAACGTTCCCAAGGAAGATATCCCATTCCCACCTAATGACACATAAAATTCAGAAAAGAGGTGTATTAAACTATACTATTACATTCTTGAAAGTACTGTTCCTGTCACCTTATAAATAAATCCCATGTAAAATGTATTCAACTGTCAGAAAAACTAAAAAGTTATGCAATTCTTACACATACACACAAAGAAAAAAACCACAAAAGTCAGCAGATAGCCAACATAATGAAAACCACGATTCACTATGCACTATCTACAATGAGTGGAGAAGCACAAAATACCTGAAATGTGCAGGGATGTAAAATTACTGCCCGTGAACTCTTAAATTCTAGGAATGTTTTCTGAGTACGGATGCACAAAATGTTATTTTCAGCTCTTCTTTCTTCTTTCAGCTCTACTTTCAGTTAGCTACTCTATAAGAATAAAAAGCTGGTTTATAAGAATAAAAAATGATTGCTTTCCTTTAGCAGAACTAACTTTAGACATGTTTTCTTTATAGGGGAATACTGTCTTATTTTTTACTTCCTTTAATTTTTAGTCATATTGAAGTCCATTAGGTAAATTTATCTTGTGTGTATGGAAATGAATGCCATGAACAAGAGTAGCTTTATATGAGAACAAATGATCTATAGTAACAAAATTGGTTTGGTTAAAAAAGTCAATGACAGGAAGTTTTGTCTAGGTTTTTGGAAAAAAAGTAAAGCAAGCTCATTTTCATAAAATCAATTTGAAATGAATGAGCTGATGATTGTGACAAGACCAGCTGCAGCTAAGCAAGTCATTAAAAAAGAATTCTGTCTTAGATGGTACCATCATCCTTGTACATCTTTTGCCTTTGAAGAGATTATAGATTTTGCAGATTTCAAATTATGAATGGTTTGCAAACTGTTCAAGGAGTATTGCTCGTGGTACCATTATTTAAGGTATTGATTATGTCAGTTAATGAGGTGCATGACCAATAACCAAAATTATAAGATACTGCTGTGATCTAAGTGTATTGTATGATGTACATCTCACCATTGGAATACATTGACCAACACAGATTTGAAAGACATTTTCAGTTGTAACTTCCCACTACACAATTTGCTACAATGCGAATGGTTTAGTAGTGGATTTATTCAAAAGTTCTGAATTGATTTATTCAGTTTATCATTATTTCTGTAATTAGAACTCCTTAATCTGCTTGCTTGCTTTCTTACTCTAGCTAAAAAAAAAAAAAAAGTCTACAAGTTCCATCAACTAGTAATTTGTAATTTCAGTATGTTCATAGCAACGTTTGGCACCTCTGTCATCCTGAGTAGGACCTATGCAATGCTGCTGAGGGACAAAGTTCTCTCATCTTGGTTATTATAAAGACATAATCTGGAAAAGTGGAAAATTTTTCAACCTACAGATTACAGGAGCTCAAATAAAATAAAATAAAATAAGCATAAAGCACTTATGTTTTTAAAAGTAAGATAAAAGGAAAATATTTTAAAAGTGTGTATAAGGAGTAAAAAACCCATGATGTTTCTTAATGTGCCTTTTGAGTGAAGACTGATCTAGAAATCTACAGTAGAGTCAATGCACTGCTTCAGTGGTGAAGATCAATGAAAGAAGGAATGGTGAGCTAACAGCAACTCCCTTTAAACTTGTATAACAGTCTGTCATAGGGGAAAAAACAAGAGGAGAAAAAAAAGAATATAAAGTATTGGTTAAGTTTCTAGTGAGTACTCCAAGGGCTGTGAGCTCTGAGATTGTCAGATAGCTGCAAGCTCATATTAACTGCTCAAAGCTGTCCACATAATTCCATTTCAGGAATTCTGAACAACACACTGAGACTTCTGTGCTGTGTTAGCTTGCAAGACACTTTTTTTATTTATTAGCCAGAATTTCCTCTGCATGTCAATCTTTTTACATCCCTCTGACAATAAAAAAAGGTAGGAAAATCTCTGTGCACTTTATGGCCAGTTTAGAATCCATCATACAGATTTGGCATATATATCACAGCTACCCTTTTGTGTAGTTAAATGATCCAGATGAAAACCACTGTCTTTACTGCAAAATTATTTGGCAATAACAAAATCAGTTTGATTTCATATGAGAAATAATATTTCCAAATATTTTTATATGGATCTGCTTTCTTAGGAGGAAATTAAGTAACTTCAGCTAAGCCCGGATTAATTTGAACTGTGTCATGTTCACTATTCTACTTGTACACGTATGAAAATCCAAAACCAGGTATTGGATCATCAACACCATGTATATTATTATATAACTACAAACCATTATGCCACCTTTAAATCTTCTTGGTCTAAAAAAAAATACAAAGCAGGTAATTCGTGCAACATAAACTGATCCATGTAAATTTTTTGCAATTAGTGATTTTGTTATAGCTTGAAATAGACATTGCTGCTGTTGTCTTTCTTCTCAGAATGTAATGAAGGTTGCAAAGATATAAACAAGCATATATATCTCCTTATTATAAGATGATTCTTTAGGTTTGTATCTTTCAGAAGTTTGCTTATATACTATTATCCAACAAGATGTCCCACTTAATAAGTCAGCATGAAGCATGTGTTACACAGTTTCAGTTCTTCAGTGAATGGCGAGACAAGAAATAGAGGAGAAAACAAATGACCATTGTTAAATATAAAAAAGCAGATCATTTTCATTCTTTAAATAACTGGTTTTAAGTTGTCTAAAATAAGAAGCAGATATACATAATCATGTCTTTATAAAGAACTCTGTGTGTGATGTTCCTGAAAAATGATAAGATTATTTCTTCCCATCACAGAATTACTGTGATCGAGAAGATTAAAAGAAATAGATTAAAAGAAATACATACATACATATAGTTCAATGTTGATCTTGAAAAATTGTGACCTGCCAGCAAGCTACAGTGTATCATATTCATAATAACACAGTTAAAGAAAAATACGCCTTTCAGCTATCTTTGGGAAACAACAGACTTAATCTGTGGTCCATGGAGGAAGCAAACATCAGAAATTTAATATTTGCTCTTCAGTTGATTGCTAGCAGCCACTCCTTGTGTATCTCGAGTGATTACTAACTTGAACATCCCAGCTTTGCTCACTGCAAATAGCTGTATATTCCCAGGATCTAATAATGTCATAAGTATAGATCAAAATCATCACTTTGGAGTGAATGTGCAAACCTATTGTATATACTCTGGGCAATTAGCATGACTTTGCATTTTGAGATTACAATGGTATCTATTAGAAAAAAAACATAACAAAACCCCAAACCCAACAAACCTTTCAGTAAATAAGAACCATGAAGCACTTCTGTTTTGAAAAGTAAGATAAATGGAACAAATCTAGAACGAGTGTATAAGGAGTAAAAAAGAGTGTATAAGGAGTAAACAAAACATCATTTCTTAATGTGCCTTTTGAGTGAAGACTGATCTAGGAAGCTACAGTTCAGTCAATGCACTGCTTAAATGGTGAACAATAACAAAGGGAGGGATGGTGGACTAACAGCACCTATAAATCTGTAAAAAAAGGGAGGGGATGGTGTCTACTTGTTATGGTTTCATTATGATGTCAATGAGGTATTCAGAGAAATATTAAATCGGTCACAAACATACCTAGTGGGTCATGTCTAGCTGTTAGAGTACATCATAGGAATATCCTTCCCAGCTGGAGTGTTTGTAACCTTCTGTGAAGATATCCTAGACTTGTGGATCAGATAAAATAATATGCTAAATTGTTTTGTCAACAAGATAATGCTATCAAAACTGATATTGTGGGGTAAGAACTAATATATTTCTATAATAGCCCTGTTTGTTTACAAAGTCCTAGGATGAAGGGGAAGAGAAATGGGGCCAGTGCAATGTAAGGTTCAATCACACTTATAAAGGCAATAAATGGAAACATACACAATAGCTCACTGTGATGCAGTTATTCTTACAATGCTGCTTCCCGTAACTGTTTATTTGGACATTTTTATAAAGAACAGGGGTTTAATGATAGTGCCTTATCATTTTGAATTAACTTTCAGATATGAGGATGTGTCTTTTATTCCTTCTAATTTTCACTGATGTAAGTGCATAAATAGGCAACATTACCTGTCAGAACATGCAACATTAAAGGTAAAAATTGCTTCATTATGCCAGTGTGCTATATTTATTTACATATGAGAATTTCAGGATTTTACATCTCCAACTGCAAGACCTGGCTTCAGATGACCTAGAAGAAAATTAGGACTGAGCTCTGAAAGCACCTGAAAACTTGAAAACAGCTTGGCTTTACAAGTCTGAGATGTGTTTTCCTCTGAGGTACATGGTATCCAGCATGGAAGCTAATTTCTGAATCTGTCGCCAGGATCCCCTGTGCCCCATATAATTTCTTCACTTTGTGTCCACAAACACTGTTTCTGGAATCCATGGAAACCTCTAAGTGATGGCAACTTTTGGAGATGAGTTATCTGGGCTACACTGGATAATTCTGGCTGAAATTGATCACTGTTTTGAAGGAGTGAAGACTTTCAGCAGTAGCAACACAATCTCATCATTACTTGATTTTCATTTGCCATGGAAAGGAGTGGTTCTCTTCTCAGCTAAAAATCACCTGCATGACATTTTTGTCCTGAAAAAGAGTGCCTCTCCTGAAAAAAATTTAGAAGGGAAACTTTTCTGGACCATTACTCATAACGAGACTTTGTGTATTGTAAGAACACAACAACCTTTCAAGAGTCATTGACTGCTTTCAGAATCATCATATTGAAATTAGATGTGGGTATTTTTATGGAAGAGGTAAGCTTTTCCATCCTGCTGGACCAACAAGACAAAATCACCTTTCCATATTTGTGTGTGGTTTTTTACATATGTACATATATGTATTTTAAATGTTTGAACTGCAGAAAATTAGGAATTATGATTCAGAGCCATCTGGGTCAGGGACTACTGCATCATTACTAATCAGGATTTCTAGAACATGATCAAATGCTATAAAATAAGGATTTCATATTGGTGTGTGTTCTTTCAAGTTTACATTTTTTTTTTTTCCCCCCCTGCTTGGAATTGTCACATACAAATTGTATTCAACACATTATTTATGCCTTGCTGGTAAAGGGACCAACTACCCTGGCTAATTGTGACATAGCAAACTCTGTTTTGTCTCTTTCTGCAGTTCTTCCTTATACTAGAGTGCAGATTCTCACATTCACATACGCACAACATTTCACATTTCATTAATTATAATGTTTAATAAGGTGGGACTGGTAGCGGTGATTATTTGGTTACCGATAATGTCAGAATAAAAATAGATGCTTGCACACCCACTAATTTATCTTGACCTTACAACTACCTCTTATGCTCACAGGTTATTTTTCCTTTATTTGTTTTTTTTCCTTGTCTTGGATTTGGATTTAAATTTTATGAGCATCCAAAGACTTGGCAACATGAGATGACACTTTCAGACACAATCTCAGTTATAAACATGTTCATCTTCTTCATCATCACTTCACCATCAACATTTTTTCTGCAGTAATTGGTCCAAGGAGCTATGTAGACATGTTACCAGCTGATTGCTTTTTAAGGTGGAAGGGGGTGGTTTTTTGTTTGCTTGGTTTTTATATTTACTGTACAAATTAGCCTGAGGTGGGTTCTCCTCTGAGGTATATAGAGTTCAGCATGGAAGCTAAATTCTTTATCTATCACCAGGACCTCCATAGAATTTATTCTTTTTGAGTAATAAATATTATACTTATCCATTCTCTGTATATGTTCTGCCTTTTGCCCTAAACATTTCCAATTCTTTACTTAGATCTCAGTTATCAATTTGTACCTGACTCTGCATATCTTCTGAACTGTCAGGAATATATTGAATATCCATGAATAATTATATGCTTGACTTATAAAAACAGAATTTTCAAATTCAGGATAAGATGCTCCTCATAATATGTCTCATGCTCTATCTTATAATTTTCAAAGTATATATATGTAACCTGGAATTTGTCATAAACAAAATTAAATTACATTTAATAATAAATAAATGGGGTGGAAGTTTCATGGCTTTGAAGTAAATTACTAAAAACCCAAGATATTTTTTTCTTTTTAGAAAAATCAAAAAGTAAGCATAACAATTCAAGCAAACAAAGAATTTTCTGTTAACTTTCCCTTTAGTAATAGGTTGTGACAGTAGGATGCATTGAAAGTGTCTCAAAGGGTGGGTGCATTTCTTTGTTTTAAATATCTAAGATCAAGAGCTTAAACTAAGTTAATTTCTAGGTCCTTCCACCAAACAGAAAGAGAGAACATGTAGAAGGAGACTTTCTTACCTGAAGGCAAAGGGTATGGGGGAGATAAGATCAGTTGTCAGCTAAAAATTCTAGTTCCTCACTGTTGACTGCAGTAGAAACATAGATGCTTGCTGTCACTAAATGCTCAACTTTTAGACTGCTAAATTTAGGGGAGTTGAATGTCATAGAAAGTGTCTTGCAAATCCCGAAACTGGTACATCTCAGTTCTTCTAAGTGTTGTGCAAATATGCCATATGAATGACTGCCTAGGTTTACAACACCCAGTGATTGTGTTTTTTGCAATACAGGTCTCTCATCTCTGCTACTTGTTTCGCAGGAAAAGAAAAAGTGTTGCACTGAAAAAGACTGTTTGAAGGAAAATCCCTATAGAAGCTGCGGGTAAAGTTAACTGTTTCATGTTATATCTCATTCTTCTTACTCCTACCCAACTGTGACTTCCGTCTCCAAAGACACTTGTAAAAGTACTTGGCAGTATGTACCGTAGTAGTAATTTTGCATTCCAAATCAAATACATAAGACACCATGCAGTGTCTTACGTATTTGATTTGGAATGTAAATACATATAACCATGCAGTTATAATGAACACCAGTTTTATCCATAATAATCAATTAATAGTCTGATAGTACCTTGTAAAAAAACAACCAACCAACCAACCAAAAACAGAACATGGGACAAAATGAGAGAAACAGTGGGGTTTAGGGAATACAACATTTGTGTGTTGAAACCCTTCAAAATATGAATGGTTTCTACACCAGGTAAATTTCATGGGCAAAGTAGAGTGAAAGACAACTCATAGGGGATCTGGATACCAGGGTTTCTTTGAGAACTAACAACATTAGGCTTTTTACCCTACTTGATTGTTTTACACACTCACTCACTCACTCAGTCCCTGCCCCCCCCCGAGTGAAACATGAACTTAACTTTTTTTGAGATTTCTTGTCTCTTGAGTAGCACTGCTATCCATTTTTCTAGACTTCAGAACCTATACACCTTGATTTTTTTTCTTCCCGTATGACTATACTCACAATGTCAGATTGATTTTGAGATGAGACCACACTGACAGAAAGATAAGCCTTTGCAGTCCCTTTGCAGGGTTAAGTTCTTAATCGCTTTGCATGTAATAATATTGACCTATTTTTGCTTCTGAAATGTCTAAAAGTTAAAAGACTTAGTTTTTCTCCTGAGTATGAACGAGTTTTCTACTGAGAACAGTGCTTTCTAACAAGTTTTCCTGTTCTTCATAGAACCAGCTACTTAAAGAACAGCAAGAAAAGATTATGTTTCATTACAGTTTTCATAGTTAAAATGCCATCCATGAACTGAAGTCTGGGAAAATCACAAATAAGGAAAAAAAATTTACATTAAAAGTTTTGAATATAAAAATACTAAGATTAAGTTTGGAGCCATGGCTTGGATTAAATCCTACTTTATACAACAAGTGCACTGAACTTTGAGACATATCTGTCTTACAGAAGTATAATATAACTATGATTAATCAGATATGATATTTCCTAGGTATATGGCAAAAATTTTATTTATTTTTTTTATAAGCTCTCACTTCACTGTAGGTGTTTGTATTTATTTTAGTGCTGAAAAGACAATCAGGCAGTAGATGATCCCTTAAATATTTTTTTTCTTTTGGCAAAAGGTAATAGAAATACCTTAATCCATTCTCTCCTTATGAGTAGCATTGATTTCAAAGGGGAATCCACATGGATGTGAGGATCAGCCCTGGCAGCTCCCTTGGCATAGGAAGAACTCCCAGGGGTTTGGCTGCCTAAGCTCAGGGCCTTTGCAAGAGGTAAGCCCAGCATTAGAGAGAGGAGAACAAGTTTTTCTATTAAATAACAAATTTTCAAAAGAACTGAGCTCTGATAAAACTGAAAATATTTCTGAATTAGAAAAATATGGAAAAGCAGTAGAAAAAAACAGAAGGGACTATACCAAAGCACTTCTTCATTTCTAAATCTAATAGTTTTGATTTGGGGGTGGCCTTCTTTCTTCCTTAGCCACACTTCTTATTTAAAAGTTGAGACAAATTTAAAGAAAAAATTAAAAAAAAAAAAAACATTAAACAACCTTAAATCCTAGAAAATAAAATGCCTGTGCTTCAAGTTGAATAAAAAGTTTTGGATTGCAGTAACAACTTTGAAGTCTCTCTACAGAATTATTTCTTCTGAAGAAAAAAACAGAGTTTCTGATCCTTGCTTTTGGCCATAATCAGAGGAGTCCTGCTCTGGCATTCTGTTGCCTGAACCTGTTCTCCAGATACCTCATTTACTCAGCTGAGAAAATGACCTGATTTGATCAAGGCTTGTTCCAAAACAAAAAGGAATCCCATTCACATTGAAATTGTCCCATGCACTGAAGACCCACTTCTTAAAAATCAGTCAGGACAATCAGAAGATATTTGTAGTTGACTGTGATATTTCTCCTGATTGACAATCTGGCTATATTAAATCTTTCTGCTTACCACTTCACCCAGGAATCTATGTCCTTCAACACTGTATGATATTTTGTGAGTGTTAGAAGAAAATTATTTGTGCTAAAAATGTAGCTGACCTGCAAAACAACCCTAATGCTTGGACGTCTACTTAAAACCTGAGTTATAAATTATGTTCTGATGCTGTTCTCTTGCTCTCCCTGAAAACCTACTTAAAAAAAAAAAAAAAAAAAAAAAAAGTGTAGGATAGAGCTGTTTTGTAAAGGAAAAGAAAGATATAAAGGTCTCTGTAACATATTAAGTATATTTTTAAAATTTTAATTTTATTTTGTAAATACAATGAATTTAGGCTACCCTTAACTTATGTATGAATTTCCCTTTCAATTACGCTCTGTCTCTTTTATGTCATTAATTAGACACTATCTCTTTTAACTTTTACAGTAACAAGTGATACATAGCAGTTTGTTATACTTAGGATTTCCTCTGAAAGTTAAAGGAAGACATCTTCAGATTTTATGAATAAATCCATTTCTGCCAATTTATCTTAATGTGTTTCACCATAAATCAACAGAACTTAAGTGCTTAAAAATAAGATCTTGCATGTAGAAATCTATGAGATGGATTAGTGTTCAATTTTCTCTGTGTTGCATGTCACTTTTGCCATCTCTGAGGTGAAAAATGAGTAATCTCTGGTGTATAGCGTTTTTTTAACTAACTACTCAAACAGGCCTTTTAGCTAAATACCCAGTTGTACCCAATTTTTAAGTAATTTATGCAGGTTTTATGATCTGGGTCACAACAGTGTCATTGAACACTCAGAGTCTGTTTGCAATAAATCTAGATTAAGTTGTTCATTGCAATAACTGACCTTTTATTTCTATACAGATCAAATGAGTCTCTAAGGATCTCCACATTCTTATCGTCTTACAACTCGGGAATATTTTAAAAGCAACCAACCAATACTTTTTGTTCATTCTGCTATCCCATTTTTGTGGTCTGGAAATTCAACAGTCATACTGGGTGAAAATAACAGATATAATAGCTTATTGCCTACATATCAATTGATAGAAAGTTGGAATTCCAGACTGGATCATATACCATTTAGCCCTGTACTCTTTCCTAAATACAAGCCAATGCATATCAATCGCTACAGACCCCATACAAGGTACACTTTTACTTTCTACAATTATTTCTATAATTAACTTATAAGAATATTTTATCTTTTTCTGTTCCTTAAACAACAAAATATTTAATATCTTACAATGATTTTCTTTAATATAACAGTATATGTCCTTGTCTTCAAGTCTTCATTGAGAAAACTATTTTAGCTTTTCTGCTGTTGCCTTTTGATGCCAATTGCAAAACAAGCTAGTAGAAAATTCATGGATTTGGCACATGTACGTGAAGTTGAAATTTAACCTAAGTTGAGTCAATGTGAAGAATACAGACAAATATACAATAAGACAGAGCAGGAACATAAACCTAGGTTTTGTTAGTATGTAATATTGCAGGCATGATAAACCTCACAACTGTCAAAAAGAAGACCTTTATTCTGTGAGGAAAAAGAAATGGAAATAGAAACCGTGCACTTGCAAAATTTGCCTATATTTTGATTTAATTGCAACTTGAAATTGCCATAAGCTTACATGCAATAAAAAGCAAACCTAAAAATAAGTACACAAACAAACAGAGCACAAGTTTGAAAACTTAATGTGAGAAGCAATAGCTTCAAATTTACACTTCAAATCTGGCGGGTTCTGGACTCCGTGCCTTTTTATTACAGACCAGCACCCTTAATACTGGGACAGTCCCATCACTCTCCAACTTAAGTTAAAATACTATAACCCTCCATCCTCCTTCTAGAGGAAGCCCAGTAAAAGTGCCTATTTGATCTAGCACTGATTAACCCCTGGAAACTTCAGAACTTTTGAAAAAAACCATAACAGTCAGTATACAAAGTGGTGAAATTTTAGTGATCCATCAGAGGGTAAATGAGGCAAGTGGCACAGCGGGATAACTGGAGATTAACCTAATCAGAACATGTAAAGGCAATGAACGTCAAACTAAAAATTGAAAATATTCCTGTATACACTGTACAAATGAACCATAACATTCACCATCGAAGACTGTAGGTTAGATTGAAGCTTGGTGTGACACAAAGGGAGGCTAGATATTTAAAGTGAAACACCCTCATTCACTTTAGCTAGTTTTAAGCACTGATAAAGAATATGTTCTGTAATATGCCAGATGAGAAGAAAAAATATGATTATATGGAAATGCCACAGCTTAAGAATTGCTTTACCACAAAGTTTTGGATCACGACAGGAGACAGCTACCATATTTCTGGTCATTTGCTTTTTATTTATAAAGATTTTCACACTTTTAATAGGAGGAGGCCAATTAACATTTGGAATCACACTGTGAAAGCAATGAGATTTCATTCTCCCTCCCCCTCCTCCCCCTGTCTCCACTAGGAATTTGATTGGAGAAGTTAGCAATTTCAGGGGGACAACTCTGAACCCCTGACATTTTAGTTGATATCCACATTAGGGAATAAGGCATGTTTCTTATATATGACCTTTTTTTAAATTGAAACAAATATATGATAAGCATCACTGTATTCCTTGCATATGAATCAAGGCTTTGGTTTTACAGTTATACCAGTTTATTGTCTGTGACCCAATGTGATTCAGAATCTGGTTCACTGCCCCGATTATAAAATAACTTTACTTATTCTTTACCTTCATATATATCTAAGAGTTTGAATTACATAGCGTAAATTAGTTGCTGGGGTAGTAATTAAATGTTCTCAAATGATTTTGTCCAACAAACCTTTCTGATCTTATTAGTCTAAAAAATAACATCAATGGCATCCTAAGGTTTCTGTTTTTTTTCCAGCTGCCTCTAGCATTACAAGTATCCCACAGAAAACTAGGACTGTAAACTAGACTAATACTCTCCCTACTTTATAGTGCATAAGATATAGAAACTTTTATTCTGTTGCAGAGGATGGAACCAGGCTGGAGACCTGAATAGAAACATTGCAGCTGTTTTAATATGCTGTAGATAGAGAGACAGAAAGATAAAAAAACATGGTTTTTACCTTCCTGACCTCTCTGCTCCTTCCTAAAAATATGTAAGTGACAATTTTAGGTAGAAACAACTTCCCCGTCACTTAAAGGTTCTTCACTCCACAATGTATCTTCATACCATTCTCAGTCAGAATGCCGACTTTAGAGACTCACCTATGACCTTCTGCCCATATTTTTATGCTTTTTGTGGAAGTCAGCCCATTCTAACCTGAAACATATCTTAATGTTTATGAAGCCATGTCCAGATTTATACAGAATATGGGTTTCAAGTGTAATGTTTCTGATTGATTTTCTCCTAAATTCTTACAGTAGATAGAAGAATTCTTTGAAGTTTCTGAGCAACAATCCATACTAGATGAATACAGGAAAATTGTGGGCAGACATTAGCACTACCAAGAAAAGAAGTACCTTAAAGATATCTGCTTAAGTAAAAGGGAAATAACTCTTTGATTACAAGTAAATCAATAATAAAAATGATCCACTATTAGTAGGAAAGTTACTTCTAAATAAGCTAAGTATTTGTTAAATAAAACAGTTGGTATATATACATGAAGATTTCAGCTACTGCTTTAAAAAGACAGGTGTTAATATTTTCACAGGAACATCGCACCGATGTTCCCATAAACATGAGAACCATTGAAAGAATGTTTGTAATCATTGCTATTTCCTGCTAGTCTTCAAGAAAATGTTATATTCATTGTTACTCAGCTTTTTTTAAGAAATCTTAATGTGTAACACTGTATAGAAATTACTATTTATATATACTGTATCACATACTTAGAAAGAACTTCTTTCATAAATTTGTTACTTTTCTTCCAAGACTGAATGATATTTCATATAGCTGATTCTGATTAGCCTGATTTTGTGTAATTACTATAAATTTGATAGAAGAAGCAAGTAGACATTTCAGGTGAAAACAAATTCCTTGCAAATCTCCACACATGCAATAAGTCTAAATTGTGCAAACCACCTGGGATGACATATCAAAATATTTTCTACTTACTGTAAAGACTGAAAATTTCAGGACTTGAATTTTACAACTTTCATATGCTAAATATGGCAGCAACTTTTTAACAGTAACTGCATTTACCATCCCCAAGTGCTCTGCATTCGATAACAGTTATGTAATGCAGTCTTCTTGGATATATCTGTCATAACCCTCGGTACTATTATCTGCATTGCACTTGTGAATTGACTTATTACACAGTCTCACCGAGCCTAATAATCATGCCTGATGCCATGAAATCTGTGCCATTCCAGACACAAAATACCAGCTGTTATAGTTCCAAAAGTTTAGTTGCAGCTTCAAGAAGGAAATCAAATGTTATGGCCTTTCCCTTGGTCCATCTCTTGCTCCCATACCATCCCCGCACTGCTGACTAGTCATTAGTGTCATGATAAAAACCTGTGTAAATGAAAATATCCATACCTTCAATTTGTGTCACTCCTAGTTCTGACCATGGTTCACCCATAAGCTTCAACACAGAGCAAACAAAGAGTGCTCTGGGCAAGGAACCCTTCGTCCTCCAGTGCCCACTTACAATATCCCTGCCTGAGGGTATGAAATGATTGGCACCAAACTGCCTGGAAAAAAGGAGGTGCTCTCTGGTGGCATTACTGGCATTCTACAGTGCTGAAGTGAGGCAGGACTAAACTCTGTTCGACCAACTGAAAATTACAGTCTGGTCACTAGATTAGGGCAGAGACCCTGTCTTTGTCCATCTATTAACTTCTCACTAAGATAGAAAGAAAAATTACACATTGTTAGCAGCTGTCTGTCTGTCTATCTGTCTATCTATTTTTACCTTTGAGCAGCTTAGTGATGCAGATAACCTCGCTCAGGCAAAGTTTTATCTAGCCTTGCAGCTTCATCTGGCCTTGTAGCCAGGCTCATAAGTGAGTTCTTAATTAATTAATTAATATATTTCATAAATAAAATAGTATCTCTTTCATACCATGATCAAAATCTATTTAATATTTCATGCAGCTCCTCTTTAATTTACTGTAGTCCAGCTTCTGCCGGTCTAATTCAAATTGACAGTATTCAAAGGCTGACCATATTTTTACTATATTTTGAATATAGTTGTAGCTGAAATTCAATCTGAAACAGAATCATAGCTTATATAAATTCTATAGCTTACACTTTCCTAATATACATTTTATTTTCTTGCTTTTCTTAAAGGAATAGATATACAGACTATGATCCTTCTATTTATCTTTTTTTTCTTTTTTTTTCTTTTTTTCTTTTTCTCTCAACAATTTATACTGTGAAAGTAGAAAGGATGCATAACTGTGCAGACTTAGGAACTTAATCCCTGTGTCTTTGAAAACTTTCCAAGTGATCTGTGCTATTTGTGATGCAGCAGGGAAATTCACCACTGATAGATGAACACCTTAACACGCTTACTGACGGCAAATGTAATATATATGTCTACAGCTGCAAGTGTCTGTGCTATATTACTGGCCTGCACAGGTGACCGTAAAACTCCTCTGAAAGCTTTCTTAAATTTCATCTCTTTCATATGTATAAACAAGATATTTATCACTGGAATTACTATGGGATATTTATTGTTTTATTAGTAGGAAGTCAGAATGTTTTTAGCAAAGTAATATATGCACAGGAAGATCCAATGAGCTGGTTTAAGCAGGAATATACAAAAAATAATCAAGAGCTAAGAAACATCACAGTCCAAATGTGAGTGTACAGTCTTTACGCAATTATGCAACGCCATACTTCTAAAAAGTAAAGAGTGTGGAATACACAATGTCAATTTATTTATATAAGTACAAATGGCTTATGTCATGAAAGCTAAAACTCCACAGTTTAAAAATTGTGAAAATTCAATCCAGTTGATAGTGATTTGTTAAAACAGTGTGTTAAACAGCAATTGAAAGAAACAGACTTTCTTGATAAAATGTTTTTGCCAAAACCACTGCAAAAGCATATACTCACAAAAGAAAGAAAACACAAGCCATTATTAGTATGAGAGAGGATAATTTGGTGGTGTATGACCAGTAACATTCATATTGATCTTAGTTGAAAGCTTTTTCACTATTTTCTGAAATTTCACTTACTGACATAGAGGCTCTCAAAAGTCAAATACAAGTGCTGTGTCGAACTGTCACACGCAGTCAAAAGGAGAGAAAAACATAATCTCCAAAGGTACTTTTGACAATTTTACCCAGTTCTAACTGAAAATCAGTGCTATATACCTAAGAATTAAGCTACTTAGATGTACTTGGAATTAACGTGCTTCTTAATTAAAGAAATCCCTTTTATGTATGTATCACAGGTAACAGGAACCAAGAGAGTACCTATGGTATGTTCAAAAAAGGAAAATCTTGTTCTATTCCAATCAGTTATCAGCTGCTTTGTGCCCTAAAGCTTGATGTTTTATTCTTATTGTCTTAATTTTTCTGCAGGAAAAAAATACCTCTCTGTGTATATTTATGTTAACCATTTTGGCTGAAATTTTCCAAAGAGCCTAAAGGAGTTGAATTCAATCAGAGGTGGGTGTCTAATGCCTTTAAATCCTTTTGAAAACACTATTTTTAAATGTCTAATTCTTTTGCTGAATATAACGCTTGACCTACTGGTATCCCGTGGCAAGAATTTTTCATAGGTTCCTTTCTTCATCGTCTTTCTCAAAATAGTACATCATTTATATGTATATATAATATACACATATATTAAATTCTAGTAGAAGAGAAAGATGAAAAAGGGAAGATTTCCATGGCAAACAAAGGAAGAAAAAAACAAGTTTGGTACCAAATATTTTCTATTCATATTTGTGTCTAATGAACAGTGTTTCTCTTATCAAGAAAAAAAAAAAAAAAGAAAAAAAAAAGACTATAAAGGCAAAACTTCGTCTGTTTTGCTCCACCTTATTAAGTTTAGGGATACAAAGTTGCCATGGCGACCTCTTCACTTTTGCGTAAGGTGTGATAGATTTGAATTTAATAGAAAGTAGATGACAACAGCCAAAGCAATTGTCAGGTATTCAGCTGACAGAGTCTCATTTGAAAACAGTTACTGTATATAGTGCAGACACATACTTCATATCTTCTGACAAGAATTGCTGACAGGAGCAACCCATCCTTCGACCGACAAACCGGAACAGGGCGCTGCTTCCCAGCCTTAGAGCTGAAATGAGAGTGCGCCTTTTTAATAAGAGCATGAAAGAACGCACGTTATTTAAGGGGTTTCATGTGGGTACGTACATCCGTATACAGGCAGAAAAAATGTGTCTTACTTTAAAACCTGGGAGCATACTGGCACTTTTCAAATTGGCATGCCAAATTAGCTTCCGTTGTGACCTTGTTCATTCCTATTAGCTTGATATTAGACAAGAATCCCATGCCACCTTGACAAGGGCTTTTGTTCCTATTATGCTGTTATTGAATCCTATATGAATGATGGATGAAAACGGTGCATGTCTGAATAAGTAGGGGGAATCACCCTGATGAATTATCTTCTGCATTGCGGTATGCCATGGATGAAACGACTTACACATTCCGTATTAATTGATGTGACTGCTCCATTTCAACTACTTTTCATAGTCGCCATCACTCAGAAAGGCTGGTGTTTACGGCTCTCACAGGAGGGATATTTATCTGACAAACTGTGTTGGAGGTATGAAACTTAATGGTAACAAAGCAGAGCCATAAGAATGTGGATATCAGTAAAATATAGCCCTGGGATCCTATTAAGATTCCAGCTTTTCTTTACATTTGAATTTGTTTCTGTTGTATTTTTCCTTAGGTCAAATCAGCTCACTGCAGCATCTTATTAACAAACACAACCTATTAGATTTAGTCAGATAGTCTAATTGGACTCATTCTTATTCTCCCAAAGATTTTCTGGTCACCTTGATGCCATTTTAATACTGATGCTTATTTTGTCATATATTATGTGGTCTAGAACTATAAACAAGCTTGGGTTTTTTTTTGGTTTTGTGGGGTTTTTTTCTTTAAAATCATGTTTGTTTACACACAATTTATACTGCAAACACATTTTATTTCCTGTGATCTAAGTCTATCTCTCCCTGTGTGTTTGCAGTCTGTTTTTCAATATGCTGACCCTGTTTGCACATTTCCTTCTTTGTTGACAATTAACTCTGTTGTCAACAAAGTGAAATAGTTCTTTTGATATAAATTATTTACAAATCTCAGTTAAGCCCAAAATAATCACTCATGACTTGTCAACATTGTATGTGGTTTACAAGAAGACAATTATTTGAAAAACATTCTACAACAAAATCATTTTTAGAAATGGAACACAAATGGGTTTTAAATAGAAGGCGGCAGCAAAGGTTTGAGGAATTATTTGTGTATTTAAGGAACAGTTGGAAATAATAAGAAAAAAGTGACAATGTGCCCTAATTTCTGTATGCATATAGCCATTTAAAGATAATTTAGGTCTCACTGGAGTCTTGTGAGACATTGCTGAGCTAGGCTGTCTCAAGGCAATGCTGGGCACCCCAGCCAAAAGAAGACAAGGAAGTCATTAGTCAAATCCACAGCTGATATAAGATGGCACAGCTCCATTGACTTTAATAGGACTTCACCCTTCACATTGACTGAACCTTTAGTGTACTTGTGAAGAGTTAGTCATTTTCTGGATAAGAAGGAACACATTCAGTTGTCCTGTATGTGTACATGGTGTATAGTCACCATGCCCTTATTGGGAAAAGTTTGACAGACAGTACAAAGCAGAATAGAGTCAAGAGATCTTTAAGGATAATGTTTTAAAATCATGCAAAGATTGTAAGTTTTGGTGTAAGTTTTTTAGAAGATTCTAGAAATATTCTATACTAGGAACTTCATTTTCTCTGTAATCAATAAAATGATTAAAAAAAAACCCTATTAAAACATTTTCTTCTGAATTCTGTAGAATGCCTGTTCATGAGGGACATACCATAAGGATATTAACATTGCCCAGGCATACCGTTCACAGACCTAGTGATAATTATAGTAAGAAACACTACACTTTTCATCTCCTATCAATTGGGAAAAGACTCCTTGGCATCAAGGGATGAGTTTTATTTGCCCTCCTTTGTTCATTATGCACTATTTTATTTTTATTATTTTTTATTTAGTGTAACAAGAGAAATAAATGTATTTCATTACCTTGTTATACTTTTTTTTTTTTTTTCAAATCCCCTGCGAGAAAAGCTGTGCTGCTTCTAGGTCAGTACTTAATTTTTATATTCTGAACTTGAATTGACCCTTGTCTACTTTATACCTATGTGAGTATCAGTGCTGTGAAAAACTGTGTCGGTAACTGTGGTGTATGTTTGAACAATAAGAGAGCTCCTTTAGTACATTATTTTGGAAATTATTTGTACATAAGCATCTCACCATTTTACTGGATACAGCCTACCTTGAAATCCCTCTTCTTTCAGAAATTACCTATTGAAAATCACACGTGAAAACTTTTAATATCTGACTCTATCTGCTGTTAATTTGTACCTGGTAACCTGCTGAGTTGGAAACACTTCCACAGAATAGTCAAGACCGTAGAATTATTCATCTAACCATGACATGACATGTAAATAAGGTGGTCCAGTAGGTGGAATTCTAGTGCTGATTCATTGGAAATCTTAAGATTACTAGTTAGACCTAAATTTTAAAGCCTATACCCATTCAGTTGAAGAAAGGCTTTAGTGATATCACAAATAAGTAAAAAATTGTAACGGACATATAAATGCCCTTAGCTAAACTTTCCTTTTAAGTGAGAAAGAAGAAAACAATAACTCTATCAGTACTAGATAAACTAGTCCAGAAGGTGAAGATACAGTTCTGATTTGGAGA
Source organism: Pygoscelis adeliae (assembly GCF_000699105.1). Taxonomy (NCBI): domain Eukaryota; kingdom Metazoa; phylum Chordata; class Aves; order Sphenisciformes; family Spheniscidae; genus Pygoscelis; species Pygoscelis adeliae. The sequence continues at coordinate 857,372 of NW_008824000.1, forward strand.
GAAAATTGAATTATGAGATCCAGTAAAGATTTTGATACCTGCTGTTATGGTGGTGCTCTTACAAGAAATTGCTGCTGGCTGCCAAGTACAGAAATCACTGAAGATTTAGATTCCATCCTGTCCTGCATGCTACTGTGGAGTCACAGAAAGGAAATGGAAATGCTCTAATTGCTGGAAAGATGTGCTGCTGGAATAAAAAGAGGTTTCTTAGAACCTGAAAAAAAAATAGCAATATGGTTTGTATGCCAACACAGCAGGAACAACAATGTTATGCAAATACATTGTGGAAACTCATTAGGTAATTGTCATAAGGGTTTGAACACCTTGTAACACAAGCATTTTGGAAACATGTCCATTTCTAACCTTCTTCAGCTTTGTACCCTCAACTTCTTGAAGATTATTCTGTTTACCAAGCCATGTATTCTGTGAAAATTACGTCACGCTCTACATAAGCCACACACTGTAAAATTACGTTGCAACTGTGAAAATGCCAAAAATTAAATACTCATTTCATTACAGATGAGCATCATTAAAATACTACAATTCACATACATATTGTCTCAATTTATTAGAGCATTCATTGTGAAGCCCTTCAATATTTGCAAAAAGCCCTTCCTAGTTAGTAAGGTTTGGAGAGCTATTATAACACAGTAATAAATTATTACCGGGATAGTTTGCTATTCTCCTACCTCTGTCTCCTCCCTCCTCCTCCTGTTGGAAACAGACAGAAAGAACAACATCAAAACCAGCACATAGCACAAAATAGAAAATTGACAAATTTTAAATTTTCAGGACAAAATGTAAAAAAACAACTGAGAGAGACTCATATTTTCTATTCACCTGAGAAACAATTTTGCTTTGATATTGCTATTCCAAAATATTCAGTAATTATTCTCTAATTCTAATGTAAAATGATGTTTCTAGAGTTTTTAATGTGTATATTGAATTATATTAGAATTAAAATGGGGTTTTAAAAGATGAAATTTGAGTTACTAGTTGGAAGATCATATTTTAGCTTTAACTAGAAATAGATATTGGCATTTGCTTAAAGGCAGATTTTTCCATTTTAAATTTATCGATTTTAACTTGGTAAGCATAGGTTTCATTATGACCTAAAAGAACCAGCAGAGGACAATACCAGAGTATAGAAGGATATGAGATGTATCAGAGTATCCATATATTTCAGTACAGAATGTTTTTAATTTAAAACAAAAAGAGTACTAAGAGAATTGATTAAATGTTACAAGAAAAACAACAGCAACAAAAATGCAACAACCAACCAACCAAAAAAACCCCAACATAACCCAAGAATATTCTCCAACCTTTCTCTTTTCCTTTCAATCAACCATCAGGAAAATTCACTCAGTTTCCAAAGTTCATATTCTTTATTTTATTTATTGCTTTTTCAATTAGTTTTTTCTTTTTATTTGAATGAAATTAAATCCAATGACTTCTGCAATGAAGTTTTATAAACAATCATACATGAGGTGTTATTTGTTATTTCACAATAATTATGAGGTAAATACAAATAGATGATGGCAGCATTATCTATAGCATTTTTACAATACTATAACAAAAAATTAAGAGTATAGACCAGAAAACATTTTCCCCATCTTCTTTATTTAAGTCTTTGGTAATATCAGCTGTGTCCAAAGAACTCTCATGCAAAGCAACTCTTAGCTGTTCAGCATTTAAACATTTCACAGAGTATGTGAGAAGTTTGAGATACAATAATGGACATAGCTGTGATAACTTCTTACTAATCAATATATAGAGTTAAAAAAAAAAAAAAAGTGTTTATTTCTATCATAGTAGGAAATTATTGTTTCCCAAGCTTAAGAACTAATAATGTGTCAACAAAACAGTATTAGTGAAGTATTTCACTGAAAACTGTGTTAAACTGATGTCATTCATCAAGTCTAGGTTAAAAAAGATACACAGATAAAGAGGAGCCGTTTGCCATGAGCCACAACATATTTCTGCAAGAAATGACAGAAGAGGGTCTGTTAAGATACCTTTGTCTTTCTTCATAGCAGCTAATACGTATGCTAATTCATAGGAAGCCAGATCATGCCTGGTCAATTCTCACCATAAGGAACCTCATAGTGAGATTAGGATCAATTTTAGTCGACTAAAGGGTGAAGTGGGACATTGCATGAGCGCATACATTTGTTTTTAATACGCATGTGCAGTGCAACTGTAGAATCAATATTTACTGAAGCTGACAGTCTAGTGAGTGTGTTGACAATTTGACTTAAACTGTTTGTGTCATGAAAACTGAAATCCTTGAGCAGTAGTTGTGTTTTGAATACCCAAAATAAAATCAGTGCAGGGCCACCTTCTCTTTTGTTATACCGTTCACAAGAGGAGGAAGGCAGTGAGTCAAAGAATGTCGCGTTCTGCAACCATTGACCTTTTTGAGGAAATGAGTGGGGATACAGGTGCAGAAATAGAGAAAGGTGCAGCCTCTAAGCAAAGAGGTTAATTGGAAAATAAGCATTTTCCTCTGAAAGTCTGTTCTTCTCCATACCTGATCTCCCTTGACCGCACAATTTTCCTTTTTCCTATTGTCTTTGCAGCAACACAGAAGAAACAGCAATCCAGGTACGACATGGAGATTTCAACTTATTTTTCTGATTCCACTCTCCTGATGTCAGGGCCAGGCTTATGTTGCAAAACACGCACACATTTCACTCAGCCATGTCCACTCCCTTAGCTCTGAGCAAATGATTTTGTGATGGAGCTTCCAGCAAAGGGAGAGCCCTTCTTAAAAGTCAGCACTTCCCTGTTTACATTTCTCAGGGGTTTTGTATCCCATTGTTCTTTCCCTTGAATCCCATGAGACAAGAGCAAAGGTTCCAGTTACAACAAAGAGAAACAAGCAGCCATTACCAGAATTTGTCTAAAAAGATAAACTGTTCCTATTGTGTCAAGGAGTAGCTCCTCCCAGTGAAAATTTGGGAGAAAATGCAAAGATTTTGTTGGGGATGAGGGAAAGCTGTATGTTAATTTTAGACATTAAACTTGTCTAAATGTGTTACTGTTCTGTTAGAATTTTAACTATAGAGAAAAGTCATCCATGTGACTGAATTGCATACATTATCTTCTAAATTTTCTGCATGTTTTATAAGAATTAATTATTTTCAACTTGATCTGCAAGCTAATTCCAGAACCAAATCATTAGGGAAATATGATGTTAATGCGTACATGTTAATAGACATATTTAATCAATTACTTGGTGAGTGTTTTATTACACATATAAGCTTGAAAACAAAATGTTCTACAGGACCAAGCTGTTCTGAACTAACACTATAAAAAGTGATGCAAATGTAAATCTGTCTGCTTTTGGCTAGCAATACTTTTTTCTACTTTTTATTCTATTTTGTTCTACTTTTTTATAAAATAAAAAATCAAATTTCAGTTGAGAAGTGCTCCATCAAGCATGAGTTGTTCTGAATATCTTTTCAGCAATATAAGGTAATATAAAGCCAATATATTGTAGAGCAAGAATAAGACATAATTTTTCAGCGAAATTACTGTGCAGCAGAAAACAGAAAATTTGTCTTAGTACTTTTTGGTTTCCAGCTACTTTTTTTGTTTCTCACCTATTTTTTGAAAACGCTCAATAAAGTAGATACTGTGTAGGTATAGGGCATACAAAGCAAGTCCATGTTCTTTCATTTTGTCACCTTATCTATTCATGCCAGGAGTAGTATTCTCGGTATAGTCAGGAGTGGTTTATGTAATATTTCCCAAAATTAATCATTACAAGTATGCAAACTTTTTATATCTAGCTAGGTGGATAGCCCCCCCAGTTTCCATAAGCTGTGTGCAATTTCAAAGCAAATTTTCCAGCCAAAGAACTACTGATACACTGCTACTCTTAATACCATACCTGCTGCCATCAAAATTGCCTACACTATGACTACTATAAACTTGACACATCAGTGAGATTAAATTATGATTCTATTAATAGTACTGATAGAAATTTGGGAGGATGTTGCATTTTTATAGCATAATATGCTATGACATTAGTATGACCCCTATAGAATTTTGGAACATCTAGTTACCACAGTGGCCAACTCTCAGAATGTTATCTGAAAAAAAAAAAAAAGAAAAAAAAAAAGAAGAAAAGAAAGCTAAATAGCAGACATCAACCACATACAAGAGACTACTATATATATTCTGTAGATATTAAAAAGAGATTTATTAATCTGATTATCAAATTTCTGTCAATATTCCTGATATTTCAGGCTCATAGGGAGAAAAATATATAAAACTTCAATTTTTACACTCTATTCATCAGTGTAGGATTTTGCATCAATCACATTAGGGTCCAAATATTACAGTAAAGACAGCTGCTTGTACCATTTTAATTTTTTATTTGCCTTTTCTTCTCATTCTTTTCTCCTTTCTCTTCTGAGATAATATGCAATGTGTCACTCTGAAATTCACTTGCTTTTCTTAACTAACAACCCTGCCTCATTCACATAAAGTTAATCTTTTTGTTAATCTGTATGGTTTTTTTTGTTCTCTGTGTACAAGTTGCTATGGTTTAACCCAGGTAGGCAGCTCAGCCCCACACAGCTGCTCGCTTACTCCTCCCCGGTGGGATGGAGGAGAAAATCAGAAAGGTAAAAGTGAGAAAATTTATGGGTTGAGATAAAGACCATTTAATAGGTAAAGTAAAAGCTGTGTGTAAAAGGAATTCATTCACTTCCCATCAGCAGTCAGGTGTTCAACCATCTCCAGGAAAGCAGGGCTCCATCATGTGTATGAGTGACTTAGAAGATAAATGCTGTAACTCACCTCTTTCCTCCTTCTTCCTCACAGCTTTTATTGCTGAGCATGACGTCATGTGGTAGTGAATGTCCCTTTGGTCCATTGGGGTCAGCTGTCCCGGTTGTGTCCCTTCTCAGCTTCTTGTGCAGCCCAACCCATTCACTGGTGGAGAAGTGTGAGAAGGAGAAAAGTCCTTGATGCTGTGTAGGCATTGTTCAGCAATAACTAAAACATCGCTAATTTATCAACACTATTTTCATTACAAATTCAAAATATCACACCATAAGACCTACTATGAAAAATATTAATTCTATCCCAGACAAAACCAATAAGGAAGTCCAGTTATATTTACAATGAAGGGTAAAAGAATACAGTGCATTCTCATTTTACTGTCAGTTTAATAGTAGATGTCAGAGTAAATGTGATACTCGTGTATGGGCAAACATAGTAGATGACGCTAGGTTAAGTATATATCAATTTAGTACCGGTTGACCCATGTCCTTAGCATCTAAGAAAATCTCAAAGATCTTTAGAATTTCCCTTATTAATTATACTATATTGCATTTTTTTTCACCCAGAAACTACAATAGTCTCACTTATAGCCAATGTCAACCTGCTTCCAAGCCACAAGATAAAGCCTTTTTTTAAAGACTTTTTTTTTCTAATTCTGGCACTAGATGGCAGTAAAAGAGCAACTCTGAACATTTCCACCCAAAGTCAATAAACTCAAGGAGAACTCCGAGGCAGGAAAAAGGCTATCACTGTAAGACAACTTGCCTTCAAAGGTTAGCCAGAAGCAGGATATGGAATATCGTGCAGAATCACTACATAATGAAAAAAAAAAATAATCCAATAGCTAAACAAAAATAATATGAAAGGGAGCAGAGTAATGGGAAGCTTTAAGTAATTTGAAATACCGGGAGAAACTGACTTCATACGGTTTGCTTAAATCTGCCAAAAGAGCAGATCAGTGAACTGCAAAAGTAAGATATAAAGGCAAGTATCCTACCAGTGTGCCAAAAATATGATTCATCTCCATGAAAAGCTCTAAGAAAGGAGCAGGAGAAAAGTAATCTGTACCAGATTTTTTTATTATTACCAAATGGAATTGTATTAAAACTCTGAAATTAATGGTGTGATGAGTTGTATTCCATTACTTTTAAAGTGATTGGGTCCATACACTCGGTAAGAATGCACTGTCAAAAAGAGGAACAAGTTTTCTACCTTCCTTTTTTTTGAGACTGGAAAATTATATCCCTTCCAGCAGAATGTATAAAGCTCTCTTCTGGGGGTTCAGCCTGACAGTACCCACTTGCAGGGTCCAGTTTCTTGCTGCAGTGCTGTAATAGTTCAATCTTTGTAATATTCAGACTGCTTTGTAAGCACCTAAATCTGTCATGGGCAGGGAGGAAAAAAAGTAGAATTATATAGAGAAATTTATATTTAAGATCTTCCTATGGGGACACTTCCAAATTATTTATTGGAAATACGCCAATGAAACCACTGGCAGTGGCATCCAATTCAAGTAAGCTTAAACTAAATCTTTAATAGCTCTCATCTTGTTGCACATTGAATCAACAGAGTGAATTGGATTTAGAACTACAAATTAAAACTGATTTAGGCTTTTATAGCAGTTTTATAATCATTATTTTTAGTGACCTAAGTGGCTGGTGTTATGCTGGGATACTTATTACAGAAAAAGGAAGCACATTTTCCACCTTCAATCCTATTCAAGATACACAAAATATTTTAGAAGAAGTCATGACATTCCAAAGCCTTTAAAGCTTCAGGATGTGGAGAACATCCATTTTTCTCAGAGGCTGAAGGTATGAAGAACTTCTTGATATCCTTCTGACTGTAAAAATAAACCTACCGATAAAAATCAGGAAGCTCAAAATTAAATCCTGGTAGGAGAGTTTGGGTTTGTTTTTTGTTCTGTATGGTATCTTATTGTCTTAGAAACTTCTCTCAAATAAAGAGCCACTTTTTATATACTTCAGTTAAAATTTTATTTCTTTGAAAATAATGACAACCTTTTTTTAGATATATTTGCATACTATAACAGTATATGGCTCTGGGTTTGACAGAAGCAAACATGCATAAGATAAAGTTTTGAAACCTGTAAGTATTTAATTATTTAGCGTGTAAACACAAGTAAATACACCGAATGTTTATATTCTCTCTTCTGTGAAAAAAGCACCTTGTTCTACCAAACATAAGAAAACAGAAGCTGTGCTGTCAGCATGCTTTTAAACACCTTTTCCATCTTCGTCTTATACATCATTCCTTTATGATACCAAAAATATTACCACAAGAAAGTACTTCTTGTATTTTATAACCAACACTCCACACATATGGTTTCCTTAAGGGAATACCTTAAGTAGGCAAAGAGAACACCAACTTTCTTTGTCACCTATCACCAAATTGATATATGGATCCTACCAGATACACCCTCACTCCCGTCAATAAATAACAATATTGGTGAAAGTACCTTCTTCCATCATCTTCTAGGCAGGGGAATAGAACCATTCATTTCTGAGTGCAGAACTTAAGTGACTCATCCATCACCACCAGATCACTTCTCTGTATTCTGTGTGGCAAAAGCTGAGCAGGTGTATCTGTGATAGAACCTTTTGGACAAGAAAGGAGTTAGAAAAAAAGTTTATTCTGGGTCTAGAAATTCTTCCCTCTATTTTATTTTAGTGTTTGTGGTTGGGGGGGGGGGGGCAGTATCCCACACATAACACTGTAAAATCAAATTATTTTCACAAAGCAAGGGCTTCTCATTTATGATCTTCTGTTGTTATATAAAAGTCTTCTAGAGAGTCTAAGCCAAGAGATTTATGAATAAACGTTCACATCAAAATGAACTGATCATGAAACAAGAAATAATCCCTAGGGTTTGGAGCATATGGTCCAGCAAGGTTAGTTAGGAAACTTACTTTATTGATTGTTATTCTGTCTTAGTAGTATTTCATGTTGGACATGTGTCAATAGATTCATCAGGCAGGAAAGGTAAAAATGACGCTGTGGACTTGATTAATCTTATTCTCCTTTCTGCAGGACTCCATTTTTCCAAATAAATTGGATTTCTCTTAATTATCCGCAAAAAACTTTTGCAAGCCTTCGCTTCTCCTAAACTGAGTCATTTCTATAGTTTCCATGAGCTGTGACCCTTACTGCATTCCACATGTCTGTCTAGGCAAACCCATATCACTTTTGGAAAAACTATTTCATGAAAATTCAGGGGCTTAAGTTGCAGCCATGTATCCTAAGCATCAGAGTTTCTTTAGGCAGTGAGTGCATGAGCATTTTGTGGCATTAAGAGCCCATTGTAGGTGATAATGACATTAGTATTTACTTATTAGTCCTCCTCTATGTATAAAATCAAATTATTATTGTCACATATTGGAAATACACACTATTTTCCAAAGAAACTCAGCATTTAAAACTACTGTTTGGTTTGTTAGTTTCCCTTGTACATCTAGAATAATTATTTAAAATAAAAGAAAAAAAGAAAAAAAGAAAAAAGAAAAAAGAAAAAAAAAAAAGAAAAAAAGAAAGACTTCAGCTTATCATTTGTGAAACTGGGAATTTTGTCCTGGAAGTAAAGTGTGTTTGCAGAAGAGTATCCGCATTTTTCTTGGTTGCTTCTCCAGTACTGAGTGAAATAATAAGTATAAATGCTGAGCTTCCACTGCTAGAGAACCAGTGGCAACTTTTGATTCATAAACTCAAGCTTCAAACATCTCTCAAACTAGCCTTCTCTTCCTTCTCCCCCTCTGTCTTCTGGTCGTTGGTGCTATTTCTTCCAAACTGGGATATCCTCCCTCCAGAGCTTTACGTTATGGGTGTGCTATGATCTTTGACTCGATTTGCTGGAGCATAAGCATAAAGACATCTTTAATTAGACAGGGGCACCCTCCCCCTGTCTGTACAGTAGAAACTGGAGGATTTTCATGGCACACTCCCTATGGTGAGATACAATTGCCATCACAGGAGATCACTCTCCATTAAATGTAGTTTACAAAAGCAAAGTAAAGACAGAAAACCCAAATGACTGCCATCCTTGTGTGCTCAATAAATTACTGGCTTTACTGACTGGATTAACATAAGCCTTCAGGTACAGGGAAAAAAAAATCATTGAATCTCCCTGAAAATCTCGCATTGCGGGGATTTTACATTTGAGCCCAGGATGTTCTCCAAAAGTCATATTAGGATGATTGCTAGCATCTCTGGAGAGAGAACATTTTACATATTTTAGTGGAAGAGTAGTCCTATTCTTCCTCTAGTGAAAATTTGTAAACATAGGTTTTCACAGTAGAAAGGCATTCTTGATCTCCAGAGAATTCTGAATACCACCTGCAGCTTTTGTTTTTATTCTTTGTTGACCTATCTTCACCTAAGCCTCTGCAAAGCCTGTGTTAACAGTTAACTCCTACCTGTAGATAACTATGAAAATGAACATTTATTATTTAGGCTAAAGAAAGTGATTTTCTTGATTTTTGGGTTTTTTCTTTTGGTTGTTTTTGTTGTTGTTGTTGTTGTTGTTGTTTAGTTTTTTCCCAAGCTATACTGTGGCAGAAAATTTGTTGATATGTCTTTGTAAGTAGGGTTTTCTTATTTCAAAAATAGCACTTATACAAAGCAGAGCAGAATGAACAGCTGGTATAATATTTATCTGATTGTCTATATTCTTCCAGAAAAGTGTTAACTATTATTTTTGAAAGAAATAAAACATGATTTAGCTGATAAAATTTAAGCTCTATGAAAATGAATACATTTTGAATAAAGCATCTTCCATAACACAGATTTTCACATGTATTGCAGATCTACTTTGACAGATCTATGATCTGCCATTACATGCTAAAGCTTTATTCTAAGGTTTTCTAGGGTAAGATATTTTGTAGGCTACAGTTGACCAAATGATGGATATCAAATACCTCTGTGTATGTTATGTCTAGAGCACTCAGACAGCAATCCATCAAGAACATAGTAAAAAAATAAGGAGGGAATACAGTCAGTGTGCTCAGATATTTCAGACTTTAGCCTACTTTTAATGTGAATATAAGCCCTATTTTTTTTACATTTTGAAAAGTTGAGGTGTAGTCATCAGTACCAATTTCGAAATGCCTCCAGTCTGACTGAACTGCCAAGGCCCAAATGGTCTTTAAGAACATGTAAATATATAGAAATTGCTATAATGAGTCAAGCCTTTGTCTATTTATTTCATCTTCAATAGTCAGGATTGAATACATCAGAAAAAGACACTAAAATCTCCATTGAAAAATCTGCCTACAGCAAAAATTTCTTCTGAATTCTTATTAGATAGTACCTGGTTTATATGTGAATGCATGAAGATTTATAGCCCTCACTTTTTAATCCAAACTAATGTAACTTGACTCCTACTTAACTCTTGGCCTTGCTTATGCCTTGGGGCAATAAGTTCAATGGGTTTATTATGCACTAGGTAATTTTTTTTCCTTTTATTATTTTTAGATTTGTTAAATAGAAAATGAAAATGTTGCTATGAATCCCGATTTCCCCTACTCTGAGACTTCCTCAGATTTATACTAATCTGGTCACTAGCTAGTTGTACAGTAACAATATTTTGTGGTCCAAAACTATAAATTTCACAACTCTAATGAATAATGAAATAGTATTTTCCTATAATCTTCCTTCATTAAATTTAAGGGTCTTCAATAGTGAAAAAATGACAGGTGGCAGCCACTGTAAAAAGAGGTGTGATACCATCTTTTCTATGTAGGGTTCTAAACTCAAGGTTAAAACTGGGAATACTCCCCGCTACCCTGGTTCACAACTTGAGAGACTAAAAAAACCAAATGAATGTCTCTATAATTAAGACCATGCCCAAGCTCATCTGTAGGCTTACTAGCCTGTCTTTAAGGTTAACTTAAAGACCGGAAGTCTGACATAGAAAGCATTATGCTTCCTAAACCAGCTAAGAAAAACTGGGCACATTGTTCTTAATTTAATATCTTCTGAGAGTCTGAAATGCTGTCATATACAAGTCTATATATATAATTTCTCTCTAATAATTCCAAATATTTTACAGGTCCTTTAACTTTCTGTATAAGAAACCTAGAAAACTTAAACACTAACTAAAGACGAGTTGGTTGTACTTCAATAGCTGGACACTCCATTACTTATCCTTGCATGAATAATATGTATGTTTATATCACTCTCTGGCTCAAGTTGTTAGACAAGGTTCCCAAGTCTTTTAAGGAAAGGTGGGAGCATGTCTTTTTGCAACTGATTTAATTAAAAAGACAAGCAACATACTCCTTCCATGTATACAAAGAATAAAAACAGTAGGTAACTTTCCCAGTTAAGTTCAGTGCTAAGTTCTATTTCTCATCACCTTTCCTAGACAAAATCATCACTGTCTTTGACTCTGTGACAAGTACATCACTTTTGAACTCTCTGAGTTCTCTGCTGTCTGATATTTCAAAGAAGACAAATTCCAGTCAATCACAGCTGCTGAACACTTACTCTACCTACTGTATGTCTAGGACCAAAGATGCTATTCTTTCAGTAGCTACTAAAGCAATATGTAAATATTTTATTTTGTTTAAATGCTGAGAATTTAGGATATGCTTATGTCACAGCCAAATATAAGAACAATATGTTGTTTCTGAGTATATTCCTCTACTGTCTTTTCTCTAATTGTTGTCTTCTCCCTAAAAACTCCATGAGTTGTTTGTACAACATATGACAAAAAAGGGTCTTAGTGACTGCAGTAAGACAAACTAAGAACATAAATGATACACAAATCAGTGCAAGATAAAAAATTAGGTCCTAGCTTCTAGAGCTCCACTGCTCAGTATATGATGAGATGTAGAGTAAAGCAACAATTTAAATAGGTTTTAACTATGAACACTAGTGACCCCAATGGAACATGAAAAAAGGAAGAGTAGCGTCTTTCAGTAATTCAAATACATGTTTAATATCCTTCCAAACCAGAGTTTAGTTGTTTGGGTTTTTTTTTTTCTTTTTACTTTTACGTGTCTTCAGTAGCTTCAGTTTGCATACACACACATACATGTACATATACTTAACAGAGAGAGCCCAAGGTAGGGTGATTGTTCAATACACTTTTTTTCTGCCTTTTACCAGAAGCTTTGGCAGGTGATGCTAAAATCTGCAATACTTCCTCCCCTGTCTCTGAGGGGTATTGAGCAGATTAATTAGTTCAAGTCTGTACTGCACTTTGAAAGCACCCAGTGTTATACAATTACTCCTATATATTACTAGGATAGCCTTGAATATCTTCAGTGACTCTGCTTCACCAATTTCCCTTGGCAAATTATGTCACTCTCTAATTGACCTTGGTCTTTGAAGTATTTTCTTAATGTCTAATTTAATTTTTACATTTCCTGGATTTTGTTTGCAACACAATGGTTGGCTGAAAAATTTCACCTGTTTGAAAGATATTTTTCAGACGAGAAATACCCACAGAACAGCTGATTAACCTTAGCCAGTAGGAACTTAAATAGCAATTTTTAAAAGTTCCTACTATAACAAGTATCAAAATAATCTTAAATATAGATTTTAGAAAGTAGACACAGGAGATATTCTGAATAATTTGTTAAAAATCTAACACTTATGAAATTCAAGGTCTACCACACTTTTATCAAATTACTTGCAAGTTATAGGTTAGCTTCACTTCCATACCTTGACATGCTTCCTCAGCATTTTTTTTTGCTTTTCTTAGTGTACTTATTAATCCTCTTACTATGTAAATACTTAATCACCCTCACCTCACTTGTTTGATAAGTTGAGGCATTCATTTTGGTAGAAATGTCTTTATGATCCTTACTTATATTGCATATGCAAATCAAAACGTAAATATTTATACAGTCAAATAAGTTTACAGTCATTTAGTATTGGATTAAAGAAATGTGACAATTTATTGGCTGAAAATTTGACTGGCAGTGAAATGGGCAATCTCAAAAAGATGGAAGAGTTGAAGAAGCAGCCCCAGACTGGCATGCAAGATAGAGAAGAAGGAAAGACACGGCTTCCACTTTTATTTCCTTTGTCCTTGGTGCAAAGGTGTGTAAAAGTGTCCTCCCCTCACATTTGTGAACACAAGAAGCAGCAGAAAGAATAATCACTGCTCTCTGGTCTGTTATCAGGACAAGACATCTGACTTAGGAAGTTATCTTCCTCCATTTTGAGGGTGAAGGGCTTCTGGGGCCAACAGGGGCGGGCTGGAAAGCAGCGCCGGGAGGTTTTCTGATGGACCTGCAGTCTGACAACGCAGCTGTCACTTGAGTATTTCCTCCTACTTGCTGACTGCCAGTCTGAATGAAAATCCTCTGCATGAGCTTTCTCTGCCTGTGAAGCCTGAGGCTTTTTACAATCCTCTACTCTCTCCTCCAGCTTTTTGCCTAACATTATTTCCTGTCAATCTCTCCTGTGTTTCTTCAGCTAACCACTTCCCATCAAAATCTCACTAAGAAATAAAGACAAAATGATTAAACAGAGGCATTAACATTTTTTTTCCCCATGTGATTACTGTACTTTCTTTCTTTTTGTCTTATTTCTCTTTGCTTTTAGAAGGACTTTATAGTTCTTGTCCTCATAGATTGCTTATTTCTCTATGTTTGTAATCATGCATAACACAAGAAGGGAGGAATTTCATCACTAGCCTTAGAAAAATTATAAATAGTACTGCTAAAGAACTACAGTATGGGACAATCCTCAACTGTATAGAAACATGCAGACAGAGAAATTTGATCTAACTATAATTACGAGGTACAAGTCAACACTTTTATCCAGGGAAGGCACCACAATATTCCTGGAATTTCTGCACGTCCTTCTTCATTTTAATAAAGATCTAGAAAAGATAACAGAAAATAACACAATCATCCTAACCCTTTGTCCAGTCCTTGAAATGACCTACACCAAAAAGGAATATATTTTCAAGCTCAGTTCAGTTAAAGATTTCCACTCCAACTGCCAATAATGTATTGTGTCTCTCATAGTACGGACAATCTGTCTTTCCCGGTAACTGGGCTTCACACAGGTTACTGAGGTTGTGGACAGAGGAAAGATCTAGACCCTTTAAATAGAGCAGCTGTTCAATTGTACTGCTTTATTTCTCAACTTGAAGGTTGCTGAGATAGAAAGAGCCAGTGAAGCTATAACAGATAAGTTCACATGTAATCGAATTTGATGGGGCATTTCAAAAGATAATGAAACTAAAACTGTTAGCACAAATTCACACTCTAAATGGGAAAAATATAAGTACAATAATAGAAATTCTTTTGATGTTTTTATGAATTGTGAAAAATTTGTGAATATTTTCTTGATGTGTGATCTAGTATTCATAAATAAGAAGCTGATTTTGCTAAGTTACAACCCCCTAATCTAAGAAGTTTTGCTGTTTTTTTCACTGTTCATTTTAGACTTTTCCTCTTCCCTTTTTTCCCTGGTGTTTTTATTAAGGTGAAGTTTTGAATTATGGTCACCAGAGAATTGCATTGATTGCAGGAGGATTGGCTCTCAGCCTGACATCTTCCAGGTACTCCTTCCCTTCTCTATCTCTCAATGTTCACCTTGCATTGTAGCACTCTGACACCTTCTTTACTGTCTTCTTGCTTCAGATATTTGACATCACTTGGCAAGTCATGCTGAGCATTCTATTGTCTCTGTTTCAGACAGGTACACAAGTGTCTGTTTTTAAACATAAGTACAAACCCACTGACATTACATCCTTAACAGTTTCTTTAGCAGAAATTTTGTGTGCTCCGTTGCTTTAATCTGTGAAAACAAAGGGTTTCCTTGGAGACATGATTGTATGCAAGCTCTTTCTCCCATGCACAGTCATGCTCCCTCCCTTCCAAATATGTGTTCAGTATGATCTCAAACAGTTCAAGTTCCCAAAATACCTCAGTAGAAAAATATTAGAGAAATATATAGAATCATAGAATAGCTTGGGTTGGAAGGGACCTCTAAAGATCATCTAGTCCAACCCCCCTGCTGTGGGCAGGGACATCTGCAACTAGATGAGCTTGCTCAGAACCCCGTCCAACCTGACCTGGAATGTTTCCAAGGATGGGGCATCCACCACCTCTCTGGGCAACCTGTGCCAGTGTCTCACCACCCTCAGCGTAAAAAATTCCTTCCTTATATCTAGTCTAAATCTAACCCCGTTTAGTTTAAAGCCATTCCCCCTTGTCCTGTCACAACAAGCCCTGCCAAAAAGTTTGTCACCATCTTTCTTATAAGCCCCCTTGAAGTACTGAGAGGCTGCAATAAGGTCTCCCCGAAGCCTTCTCTTCTCTAGGCTGAACAACCCCAACTCTCTCAGCCTTTCTTCATAGGAGAGGAGTTCCATCCCCCTGAACATTTTTGTGGCCCTCTTCTGCACCCCCTCCAACAGGTCTGTGTCTTTCTTATGCTGAGGTCTCCAGAGCTGGACACAGCACTCCAGGTGGGGTCTCACCAGAGCAGAGTAGAGGGGCAGAATCACCTCCCTCGACCTGCTGGCCATGCTTCTTTTGATGCAGCCCAGGAGACGATTGGCCTTCTGGGCTGCGAGCGCACATTGCTGGCTCATGTCCAGCTTTTCATCCACCAGTACCTTGCCCAAGTCCTTCTCGGCAGGGCTGCTCTCAATCCCTTCAT
>NW_008824000.1:873719-876364 GCF_000699105.1 Pygoscelis adeliae
TTGGGCAGTGAGGCTCGAGCACTTGCCAGTGAAGACTGAGGCAAAAAGTCATTGGGTACCTCTGCCTTCTCCATGTCCCAGGTAAACAGGTCTCCCATTTTGTTCTGGAGAAGGCCCACGTTTTCCCTTGTCTTCCTTTTATCCCCGACATACCTAGTCCTCCGTTCTCTGTTTAAAACTGTACCATAAATTTACTTAATGTTAATAGATAGTCTATATGTAAATGTCTAGAAACAAAAACCTTTTACTTTCTGTCGTATTTCTTACCAACTGAAAAAACTGAATATATGTAGAGATGGACCCTCCCCCCGCCTCACATAGACTCACATTTTTAAAATATATTTTAAAAGAAGAAATAACAATTAGAAATGTAGCGAAGTTTCTATGCTTTGTCAAAACATCAGTGAAATGAAAGTATAAATAATTGAATCATTTCCAAGCACACTGTGACTGACAGGCACTTAAAAATATTCTGGCTGTTTATATTGTTTCACATATTTCTATGCTCAATTGTTTTAATTTTATGCCATATATAGCTGTATTAAAGATATTGACTTTAAGTTGCCAGAAGTTTCCATGATATTTGTCTTCCTAAGACTAGCAACCATCTAAAACACATCAAACTGGCTGATAATACTGTCAAGGTCTCAGGCATTATCAGAATTTATTTTGTGGAAATACCCCCAATACAATAGCAATGGCAGTGATTTTAGGATGAATAAGAAAGGAGATCCTATTTTCAACATGCCCTTCAAATACTGCAGTGCAAAAATGAGGTCCTGCGTCCAAAACCTTTGTTGTTCATGTTAGTGTCTCCTGGCACAAATACAGAAAATTTAACAACACAGCTGATGCTGAAAGCCAATCACACCTGGAAATAAATTTCCCAACTAACCTCCAGTCTTTAATCATCTCAGGTTTTGGATGTTGTGGTTTGTATGTTTTTTTTTTCCCATGAGTCAGCACACAGCACATGGAGCTGAAATTCCTAAAGCAACAAATATAAACTTCTTGTACATACCCCAGAAAGGTACCCCCACAAGAGAATCAAAATCTATGGATTTTATATGTTGGTATCCCAGGATATACCACATGTCCATATGGAAAATAAGTGAAAACCGCAACAGACGTGATACACTAGAATGGTCTCACACAGGGAAACAAAAAAAGATAAAAGCACCTGTTTGCCCATGTAAGAGGGCTTTTTTTAGCTAACAACCTTTCATCTCCCCTCCTTCCACTTCCATCCTCTGCGGAAAACTGCACAGTATGCTCAAGGGAGAAGCTTGAGAACTGGCACTCAAACAGTGCTGTGTATCAAAATTCATGGACTCAGTAGAGACGTTTTGTATTACACACTACAAGTAATACTCTGGTTAGATGTGGGTTAGAAGATATTGAAATTATTTTTGCCCTGAGTATATTTCACCTAAAAATAGATGGTCTCTGTTTAACCATGCCCTAAAACCTGCTTAAAGTTGATCTGTTTAGGGCTATTTAGTAAATAAACTTTCCAGTGTTTGCTGAACTATTCTGGGTTATAGAGGTCTAAGTACTTAGCCCTTTCTCCTACTCTTAGCTCCCAAGAGATTCTTTGACTAAGCAGTATTGCAGGATATATTTATTGCTTTAAACAAGCTCAGCACACTGCAATGCAGAACATATACCTTGAGGTAAGACAGCCTTTTTAGTTTTGAGCAGATAGCTTACTATGTATTTTCAATTAATTGATTTCAAGATGCAAAATATATACCAGGAAAAGTGATCTTGTTAATTTTTATTGAATAAAACTTTACCGAAGACAGAAAGCAGTGCAATAAATAACCGTAACCTTTGCTTGGCATAGCTATTGGTTATGTGAAGGCCAACACCTTCTCATGGGACTAAAGACTATCTTTGTGCTAATTACCATTTCCTATATGAAATGTTAAATGTCTAAGGACTATTGAAACAAACCTTTCCTGATAATCTAACGTTTCAGGAGTTATATCATCCTTAAACATCTTCAGTTGTTCTATTGATAATGACTGAATTCAGCGAGATTTTTAAGACAATCTGTCTCTGCTTGTTTTCCTCCCCAGAGAATGTTAAAGTGAATAATGGAGGGACGCGTAGGGCTCTGTATTCTTCTGTTTGGCTTTTATTTTAGTGGGGACACTTACCAAGGGCACAACCCCAGCTCAGAATGGTGTTAAAGTTTGAGAATTGACTGACACAGCACTATGAAACAGTTTGATCTTTGCACTCACTCACAGAGCCATCAATCCTGACACAAATGGACACTGAGATGAAGCATTCAGGTAAGCGTGGAAAATGGCACCTTGTCCCTGTCATAGCAGCTGAGAGTAGATAACTTTTGGTAGGCCTGAAGTCATCTGTCATTCCCCTGGGCGCAGTCAAACTGCTCTGGAAGTAGGAGTGGAGACAGACTGGACATGTTCATTGACCACGGGGGACTCTACCTCCAAAAATTATATTGCTTGGAAGCAATATGCCTGCCTGGGTCTCTTCCATCTTTTGAGCTAGAGGCTGCACACTGCCACTTTGTAGACACAATTAGGTGAAGCTTAGTGCCACAGTCTGACATCCTTTGAAAAATTATAAAACTTATCTGAGGAAAGCAGTAGACACTGTACTCTAGGGAG
>NW_008824000.1:876450-882721 GCF_000699105.1 Pygoscelis adeliae
CACACCCCCCCCCCCCCCCCCCCCCCCCCCCCCCATTTGTTCATAGGATATTGTCAGAGGAACAGATTTTCAAAGTAAGCTGTTATCCAAGGCATGTTTGGTTTTGGTTCTTATGTCATGATTTTTGTGTCATCTGTTTATGAAAAACTATAGTTCATGGGACCCGATGAGATCCATCCACGAGTCCTGGCGGAGGAAGTTGCTAAGCCACTATCCATCGTATTTGAGAAGCCATGACAGAGTGACGAGTGGTGTCCCGCAGGGGTCTGTATTGGGACCAGTCCTGTTTAATATCTTCATCAATGACATAGACAGTGGGATCGAGTGCACCCTCAGCAAGGTTGCAGATGACACCAAGCTGAGTGGTGCAGTCGACACGCCAGAGGATGTCATCCAGAGGGACCTGGGCAAGCTGGAGAAGTGGGCCCATGTGAACCTCATGAGGTTTAACAAGGCCAAGTGCAGGGCCCTGGACCTGGGTTGGGGCAACCCCCAAGTATCAATACAGGCTGGGGGATGAAGGGATTGAGAGCAGCCCTGCCGAGAAGGACTTGGGCAAGGTACTGGTGGATGAAAAGCTGGACATGAGCCAGCAATGTGCGCTCGCAGCCCAGAAGGCCAATCGTCTCCTGGGCTGCATCAAAAGAAGCATGGCCAGCAGGTCGAGGGAGGTGATTCTGCCCCTCTACTCTGCTCTGGTGAGACCCCACCTGGAGTGCTGTGTCCAGCTCTGGAGACCTCAGCATAAGAAAGACACAGACCTGTTGGAGGGGGTGCAGAAGAGGGCCACAAAAATGTTCAGGGGGATGGAACTCCTCTCCTATGAAGAAAGGCTGAGAGAGTTGGGGTTGTTCAGCCTAGAGAAGAGAAGGCTTTGGGGAGACCTTATTGCAGCCTCTCAGTACTTCAAGGGGGCTTATAAGAAAGATGGTGACAAACTTTTTGGCAGGGCTTGTTGTGACAGGACAAGGGGGAATGGCTTTAAACTAAACGGGGTTAGATTTAGACTAGATATAAGGAAGGAATTTTTTACGCTGAGGGTGGTGAGACACTGGCACAGGTTGCCCAGAGAGGTGGTGGATGCCCCATCCTTGGAAACATTCCAGGTCAGGTTGGACGGGGTTCTGAGCAAGCTGATCTAGTTGCAGATGTCCCTGCCCACAGCAGGGGGGTTGGACTAGATGATCTTTAGAGGTCCCTTCCAACCCAAGCTATTCTATGATTCTATGACTGTTTAGGAAAAGATTATAACTATGATTAAGTATTTCAGAAATCTTGTATGAGGTTCCCTGTACAGAATACGTGAGACAAAAATAGATGATGAGTTTGAAGTAGAAAACTAGCTTTAATACAGTTGTCCATATGTTAAATAAAGTTAGATCATAATGAATTGGGGCATAGATTGGAAGGTGAATTTCAGGGGAATGCTCAGATGCTTCTGAGTGATTTCTCTTGTCTCTTGGGGCCAGTGTGTTATAAACCAATTTGCATTTTGTGCTCTAAATTTCATATTAAATTTCACTATTCATAAGATGAAAAGATTCCAAAGTACAATTCAGGTCCAACATAGTGAATGCAGAAATTCTACTGCTGCTACGAGTTACCAAACCACAGGTATAATACATTTGTAATTTTTGTTGCTTACAATTTCAGAAAAGAAATGAGAACTGAAGGATTTGATAACTACCTCTTATAAAAACCAAGAGGTGCAAGAGAAAAAGAAAGAGGTGAAAAAATGAAGAAAAAATCATGAACTGCTGAGCACTGTTAATTCCTTCTGAAAGTTAATGCACTTACCCAAAAAACTTGTTTGTTCTGTGCACAGAATTGAGCCAGTTTTTACTGCAGAATGGAATAATTTAGTCATGCACAACAGTGTTACTCTTCTTTAATAGTACTGTAATTGATTAGAATAAAACCATACAGTAGTCATCTAATAAGTTATCAATAAGCTATTGCTGTAAAAAGCAAGAATAAGTATTATTCATTCTTCAAAATAAAACTAAGAGTAAATTAACCTGTTTTAATTAGAAAATAAATCAAGATCTAGTCCAAAGTATTAAAGCCTAGCTATAAATATTCATCTATTTCTTTTTTAATATGCTATATCTGAATTCCATGCCTCTGAAAGAGTTTTCTAAGATCTACAAGGAAAATAGCCTCTTTATTTTAGTTTATATCTATAATTTGTACTCAAACAAAAATGTCTAGAAACATTACAGGCTTTATATAGATAGATAGTAACTACTCATTAATTCCCCCTCCCCCACGTTTATAATGTAGAAATATCCATATAGAAATTAGAGATTTCTTTATTTATATGAAAGCATGCTAAAAGATAACATTCAGTTCCAGAGCACTGCTCTGAATCTAAAGGATTTAGTCTTTTGCACCGTCTTTCTAACAAACTTGTCTGTAGTAGCTGTCAAACCACTGGAGTACACTACAGGATATTCACACAAACAATCTAAGATTATTCCTTTAAAAGATAAGAAATGACAATAAAAATCCCTAGAATAAGTAAGAAATAGGTCAGTCAATTCTGTCTTAATTCAATGATATGTGGACAGCAAAATAAATATTCATTTCAAATTAGCCACTAATTATAAATATTACCTGCACATCACAGATACCCGGATCACTAATCTGTAAACTAATTAAGTAGAAGCATCTGCATACAAATTAGGATGTGTGCTATAGGAAACAAGGAAATAAAGTGTTAGCCAATTTTTGTAGCACTCTGTGAATAAATGCAGAATTATAAAAAAAGTTTATTTGACATTTATTTTCAACTCAGCATACATTGTACATGTATGGACACATATGTTGATAAACCTAAATGTCCACAAGCAATGGAAATAACATTCAAACACTTGTTTAAACAAATGTGGTATGGCTCACATCCTGTGATTCACTACTGTGGCATACAAATAAGTCAGATATTGGGAAACTCAGAGCTATAACATAACCAGACTACAGGAAGGATCAATTGACCAAGAGAATAATGCAGCACTCTCACAAATGCTGGCAATTTAATTGTGCCCTTGAGGACAGTGAAACATTCTCAGTTATTGAATTTTGGTTGCTATGAAGTAGGAACTCCAAAACAGAGACTCGGGGATGGGCTTAATAGGTTCTATGCACTCTTTTTACTTAAAAATATATAAACAAATAAAACTTTTACTAACAAACCATAAGGATTAATTGACTTTCAACAAATTCCCATTACTTAATGCAAGGTCAATCAATAGTAAATAAATCTAAGACCATAGCTAGCCAGCGACACATCTCCCTCTACTTTAACTATTTCTCTAGTGAAAGAAAAGTCACTTTCTAGTCACTTTCTCCCAAGTGACTAGAGGGAATAATCAGTCATGCCTTCAACTCAATCAAACTTTAATGATGGACGTATTTATTATAAGACTTGATGCAAGTGCAGCACTCCTCATGGAGCATAAGCCATCCTTCAGAAGCAATTAATTTTCTTCAGTGACTATCATGGGGATCACCCAAAATTTGGCTGATTTAACATATTCATGACTGTGATACTTTCCTTTGTGTTTTCATGACTTTCAAAATCAACATGCAATTTTCTAATGGCTTCAAAAAGCCCATTTCTACAGAATCTGAACTTTGGCATAGTTTTCTTTGGATGTGCACTAGTCATCATCTTCCCTGCAGCTGAAGCCAATGCTTTTGGGTGTCAAGCTAGACAAACATGCTATATGTCCTTTTAAATCTTTATGAAGGTCATCGTTCCCAGTTCCAGGAAATTATGTTTATGATCCAAACACACTTCTATTTCCAAGTTAGCTTGTGTGCCATCCTGTCTATTCTCTACTAAGAGCTATACTGAGGCTATTGAGCCTCACTGTTTTATTCTTATTTGGGAATATTCATGTAATGAAGCTCTATGACAAAAAAGAGTTACGTGTGTATCCATGTGTAAGAGGAGGTGGTATTACTCTTGCTCATCCATTTGTCACAAAACAATGCATCTGCACTGGGTAAATAGGTATGCTTAGAACAAGCTAAGTATGTCCCTTTGCCCCTTTCCATTATGTTTAGAAGCAGCATTGCACATATGCACAGCTCTACTCAACAGCATCCGAAACTCTTTCACATGAGAAATCGTTTACATAGGATACAGGAGTCAATGATCTGTCTCATTAAACCTGATAGGGACAGGAAAGCCAACATATAAACTAATACTCCACAGAATGGTGATGATGAAAGCCAGCACCCATTTGGGATGGCAGAACTTCATACTTTGTCTGAAGGATTAACCTTAGCTTTAAATAACATTTTGAATTATCTTTGGGAGTTGTCTTGAACCTTCACCTCAATCTCAAACTTTTAACTTGAAGTTGAACTAGAGAAAGACCAACTGATAAGGTGCTTTTTGCACTATTTCTCCATATTGATCTTTATACAGTACCTTATTTCTTAAACCGTGCCTTCTAATACAAAAAAATGCACTTTATCTTTTTATTAAATTGTCAGGTGCATGCATAGCTGCTGAAGTTCCCAGTGTCCTATTTGCCAAACCTAAGTGGGAGTCTCCCAAAAAGTCATCAAAGTTCTTCTTTGCTCTGCTAGAAGGCACGTTTTGGAAGTTGAGAATGCATATTGTTACTTGGAGGAAGAAGTTAGCCAGATGGCAGCGAGAGCAGATGTCAGCTGTACCTTCTTAGCACGCATCAAGGATGTTAGGGAGAAACCTGAGATGCTGGGGTCTGCTGGGAACACACTCCTCAAAGGAGAATCACTGGAGCATTTCTGCAGTGCATTGACAGCTTACAAAACTTTCATGTTGATCACAAAAACTGTCTCACGTAGCTTTTATGCCATTCAATGGCCATATTGAATTGAAAGCCAAAAGCTCTATTTTCTACAGGACTATGATGCTCTCTCTAAACTTGATTATGACTATCTCAGACCTTCTATCAGCTCCTTTTCACAAATTTGCTTTTTACAGTATATCAGTTCCATGCACTGAGCCAGATGATATCCTCCCATCCTATCTTACTGTCATGGTTGTCTTGATCTGTAAAGTTCATCTTGTAATGGAAATTTGGAAACTATCACACTTGAGATTTTAATGGAGTATTATTGGTCAAAAATAGCTTTAGAGACTGATTCAGTATGAAGACTAGAGTTTTCAATTATTTAAAAAAGAGTAAATAATTTGGATATTTAAGAAGATTTTGTTTAGATAATTTAAAATATTTTTTAATTTTAATATTAAACCAGTCATGTTATGAAATAGTTTTTCTACTGTTCTTTGAGCGTGAGTATTGATAAAAGAGTTGCTAAATATTTTGTTTAGTTTGGTGTCATCCACAGTCTTTGAATGGACTGAAAATTATATATTTTTGCATTTTTTAAAATGTCACTAAAAATAGCTATTCCTGAGCTTGGCTACCCTTTACAGCTGTTCTTTGGATTAGCCAAAGAGTATCTATTTTTACCTAAATAAAATCAAAATATTTGCTATACTTTATGCATACACTATGAAGTGTGAGACTGTAAAAAAATAACAAAGCTGAAGAGTGGCTAAGACAAGCATTAATAATCCCACTCTCCCATTGAAACCTACTGTACAACCTCAGTAAAACTATATAAGCATATGTTGAAAAACATTAAAATCAAAGAAAGGGTGATGAAAAACTATTATCAATGTAGCTTTTTTCTGGGGGTGAAGTAGGGCAGACTTTGGCCTGTTCAGGACACTGGTTGAGAGAGTCCCTTGGGAGACAGTCCTGAAGGGCAAAGGGGTCCAGGAAGGCTGGACGATCTTCAAGAAGGAAGTCTTAAAGGTGCAGGAGCAGGCTGTCCCCATGTGCCATAAGAAGAACGGGTGGGGAAGACGACCGGCCTGGCTGAACAGGGAGCTCTTGCTGGGACTCAGGAAAAAAAGGAGAGTTTACCACTTGTGGAAGAAGGGGCAGGCAACTCAAGAAGAGTACAGGGATCTCATTAGGTCATTCAGAGAGGAAGTGAGAAAGGTTGCTGTTCTGGCAATCTGGCTGCTGTCGTTAGAGATAACAAAAAAAGTTTTTACAAATATATTAATGACAAGAAGAGAGCCAAGGAGAATCTCCATCCTTTATTGGATGCGGGGGGGAACATTGTCACCGAGGATGAGGAAAAGGCTGAGGTACTTAATGCCTTCTTTGCCTCAGTCTTTAACAGGCAGACCAGTTATCCTCAGAGTATTCAGCCCCCTGAGCTGGAAGACAGGGACGGTGAGCAGGATGAACCCCCCATA
>NW_008824000.1:884005-903519 GCF_000699105.1 Pygoscelis adeliae
GCACATATGCTGGGTACTTCACTTGGGCCACAACAACCCCATGCAGCGCTACCGGCGTGGGGAAGAGTGGCTGGAAAGCTGCCCGACGGAAAAGGACCTGGGGGTGCTGGTTGACAGCCGGCTGAACATGAGCCGGCAGTGTGCCCAGGTGGTCAAGAAGGTCAATGGCATCCTGGCCTGTATCAGAACTAGTGTGGCCAGCAGGAGTAGGGAAGTGATCGTGCCCCTGTACTCGGCACTGGTGCGGCCGCACCTCGAATACTGTGTTCAGGTTTGGGCCCCTCACTACAGAAAGGACATTGAGGTGCTGGAGCGTGTCCAGAGAAGGGCAACATGGCTGGTGAGGGGCCTGGAGCACAAGTCTTCTGAGGAGCGGCTGAGGGAACTGGGGTTGTTTAGCTTGGAGAAAAGGAGGCTGAGGGGAGACCTCATTGCTCTCTACAACTACCTGAAACGAGGTTGTAGCGAGGTGGGTGTCGGTCTCTCCTCCCAAGTAACTAGCGATAGGACGAGAGGAAATGGCCTCAAGTTGTGCCAGGGGAGGTTTAGATTGGACATGAGGAAAAATTTCTTTACTGAAAGAGTGATTAAACATTGGAAGAGTCTGCCCAGGGAAGTGGTTGAGTCCCCATCCCTGGAGGTATTTAAAAGACATGTAGATGAGGCGCTTAGGGACATGGTTTAGTGGGCCTGGTCGTGTTGGGTTGACGGTTGGACTTGATGATCTTAGAGGTCTTTTCCAACCTTAATTATTCTATGATTCTATTAATTTGTTTCTACACCTTCAAAACGGTTTGATATACCTGCTACAAGGATTTTTACACATTTATTTAAAAAAAAAGTTTAAAAAGGAATCCTGCATTTTTTTCTCTCAATGTAAAATATATAAATGTAATATATATTTATATGTATATATAGATAGTTTTACATCTATATAAACAGATGAGTGATTCCTAGATTTCCGTACATACAGCTAAATGATGAGTTCTTTATTTCAATTCTATTTGCAGTTCAGCTTTCAGTTTACCACACTGGGATTTTTTAGTACGTCATGTTTTTCCTTTATCAGACCTTCATTTTATGTTATAAATTAATTATTGTGAAGTAATTTATTCTTTTGCTTTAGATTTAAAATAATATTATAAAATAATAATTTTATCTATTTTGGTTTCTTTTCTCACTTTAACTGTCACTTAAAAAAAATCTCTTGGCATCAGAATACAGAACAATTTTGAATAAAGTAAACAACCAATTTTCAGGTCTTTATTTTCTTTTGTTTCTGATTAAAGGTAGGCTTGTCTTTGTTCATATAAGAGTAATTGTTTAGGAAAGGCAAATGTAAAGAAATAGGTCTTTTTAAGCCTACTATAAGAATGAAAGGACTTTAAACAAAAGCCATTTCTTTATTTAGGATGCTGGACACACAGACTCTGTAGCTGTCCTGAACTATCAGTTATAACTGATGATGCTCAGTGCTTCTGATCAGTGCTTTGCATTAATTGGACCGATTGAAAGTTATTTCATTGTTTGGATGAGGTGCAAGCTTTGCTGTTCATGGAATGAGTACCCAAACAGGTCTTGCAAAGATGATTCTGCTTTAGCTCAGTATAGAACTGGAGGGGTTTTTTGCCTTTCTGGCTAGAAAAGTTTGCAGTATATTCCAGTAAAGATTTTGACTACAAAAAAAGCACAATAACAGAAGTCACTTTCAACGCATTCATTGTGATCTTCTGATTTGGGTCCATATTTCCCATGGGTTGATCCTTATGGTTTGGAAGATTTCCCATAATACCCAATTACAGTGTCTATAGACGGTGACATTTTAATGGACACAGGAAAATAAAGGTATGGTTGTACGTATAGAATACAGACCTTTTGATACTCAAGTTAGAACAGGGAATTCACTGTCACAGTAAAGAGTGGCCACCAAAGATCCTGTAGCAAGCAGAATGCAAAACCTTTCTCTAAGGTTTAGTACCTCTCAATAACTTATGCACAGAAGCTCACTAACATCCATGGTATTGACATTCTTAGTTTTTTTTTAACAAAGAATCCAACTTTGGGGGGGGGGGGAGATATCTGTTTTTCTGTTCTTAAATTTTTACTCTCTTTCCAACTGGCAAATGCTTCTGTTATTGTGATGACAAGAGCCAGAAATAAGTATAAAGATACATAGATGAGTTTTTTTAAGAATTTAAGTATTTTGACTTTGCAGTTAATAGCTGTTAGATCATTCACTGAATGACACCTGTAAAACACCAGCATTTTCTACAGTACTTGTGCCTGTACTCCTAATTCCACTGCCTTTCCCATTAAGCTTCTCAAGACTGAAATTCTCCTGTGTTCATCCTCTGTAGGGCAGATGGATGGAAACTATCAGTCCTGAGTAGTTCTTCAAATCCCTTCATTTGGGAAGAGCAACCTTGACCTTCAGAAATAAAGCTGGTTGTAAATAAATCTGTTTCTCAGTGGCTTTTCGGAAAGAACTTTTTCTATCCCACCCAAAAATAATGAAAGAGAGCACTAGAGAGGGATTACTGATCTGTAAATTACTATCCATGCCAATTTTAGTATAATTTTGTATCATTTCTATTCAGTCCTTCCATCTCGGATATCTCTGGGCCCAGTATTCTCGGTCTGCTGTTGGAATAGTGGAATCTTAGTGATAAACTAGTGTTGTACTGAGACTGTGATTAAAGGTGACTATTGAGATAAGGTCCCAGTTAGTCAGAGGCAGACTTTGCTATAGTTGGTATTAGGCCCAACCAGTAGATAGACTGGGGTGAGCAGTAGTGGGTCAAGGTCTTAAAAAGTTCCAATAGTGGTCAGCAGGAGACACAGATCTGAAATAATTCAAGTAATGCATATTATTTTTTATCTTCCAGATGACAAATAAATCTTTTTATGGAGTAGATTTGTTTTCAATTATAAGTCCACAAAGATGAAAAACCAGCAGGAGTTCCTCAGTCAATTTTGGTCTGATTATTTCCAAATTAGCACAAGTGCCTGGTAGGGGACCAGACAAACCTCCTCATCTCCTTCCCTCAATCTCTGAAACTGCAGCTGGTGCTCAGTGTTAGATTATGAGACAAGGACCTGAGAAAGGGCCAATGAAACAGACACTTACCATTCTAACAATACTTCTGTGTGGGTCTTGCACATTAACATTAAATTACTACTAAACCTGAAAAAACATACAGTTCTAGTTGGAAAAGGAGATAAAGCATAACTTTTTGCTGATTTCAAGATCGTAGAGTATAAAAACTGCAAATAATTATTTTTAGTCAATTTGAAAAACCATGATAAACCATGTCTGGTATTATTGAATACTAATAATTACCTTGAAATTATTCAATAATAATGTCAGTAATATACTATTCTATAACTTACACAGTTCTGATGTTTTTAACCAGCAAGAGATGTGCATTCTTTTAGCAGTTACTGAAGTTAAAATATGGATATGTTCTTTCAAAAGGAAACTTACTTCTTGATAAATTATCTGGGTAATTACATTATCTAGAAGGTAATTTGAAGGTCATCAGTCAGTGTGCTAACCGACAATAGACATTCCTCAGCAGGTTTTTTATAATAATATATTTTAGAATATGTAACAATTTCCAATGACTTTCCTTATATTTTCTGAATTCCTACCAAGTTGCAGAACTACAAGCACCTTCAGCTTGACTTTTCTGGAAATACCCTTTCTGGGTTGTTTTGTTTTTTTTTTTGTTTTTTAGGTTTTTTGGTTTTTGTTTTTTTTAATTTTATGTAAGATATATATCATGCATAGCATTTTACAGGCTCTTTCTGTTTCACAAGAAAAAATATTCTAATAACAACTTTTGCTCTCTCTTCATTATACATTTGTTCATGTCAGTATTTTGCTGTTTTATGATAACAAGACTATGCCCTAGAAAATGGAAAAGCAATTTGGAAAACCAATGCTCAGAAATGCCAGCTGGGAAAATCCCATGGACATCATCAGTGAAGAGGAGAACAACTTGTGGGGTTCAGGTTATCTGTGGGAATACTGGCGTTTATGCAGCTGATGATTGGCTGCTTAGGTAGGTGGTTTACTTCTCTAAAACAGATGTTGCACAATTCTTGTTCTGTTTGTTTGCTTTTTAATGAGGAAGACTATTTCTTATTCAGGAACAACTCTGGGGTAGATTGTCACCGTAACACCACCATGGAAAAAGAAACACTATCACAGCAAGAGATCCCAAAAACTCTGTGTCTAACAAAGAACTGTTCTCAGGGATGTCATGGATCAATGGTATGAGGAATGATGACGGATATGAGGATGAGGAATGCAGCTGAGGAAGACCAGTGCCCTTTCAGTAAGTTAATGCCACTATTTGAGCTAGAATGATGGAACAACCTCTAAAGTCTCTGAGAAATTGCTGTAGCACTGCTTAATTCAATGGAATAGATGACATGCAAGCACATAAAGTGACATGTGAACTCTTTACATTCTGTGTAGAGAGCTGTGTTTTTCTACAAGAGGAGAATTTTTGTTATTCCTCCACTTACCTTACTTGTACATGTTTGAATATAATTTGAAACAAGGTTTTAGCAATTATCAAATATTTTTTTTTCCTTAAATAAGAAAGTACGCATAAGCTCTTACTGTGTAAAATTACATTGTCATCTTTTGACTCAAACTTGAACATTTATTTGCCAACATCTGTCCAAAACACTGATTTTGAGAACCATTATCTGAGATGTAATTATAGTATAATCCACCTCAGTTAAATACAAAGTTAATTTGTGCTTGAGTTGTCACAGTCCTTTTGCATATGTAATGACCCTGCAAAATTACTTTACAAGTTACCTACCTAACCATATTTAGCGTGATAATACAGAAAGTAAAATAAAATAATAATAATTTAAAAACCAAAATCCAGCTGATTTATTTTTCATATGCCTGTCTCTGACAGTGCCTTTTTGCCACTCTGCACCTTAGTTTCCTTGCTCTAAAATGAGTACTAAACTCCTTTGTAAAGTGCTCTGCAGTCTCCTAAAATTGTTCTGTAAGAGTATGATATTATATGGCTTTATTATTGTTTACCTAAACTGCTAAAAAACCCTATCATGAAACAATCAAGTCTTCTGTAAGGATTGATGAAGACAGTTAAGGAAAGATTCAATATTTTGGTTCAGAGTGCATAGAAGACCAAAAGAAACTACACAGTAAAACCCTATAAAAGCAATATGATGTAATCATATTTAGCTATTTGGTACAAAGCTGGTTTATTTTTCTTATTGTTTTTGAATTCAGACTATCAAAATGGTTAATACTTCATGAAAAGTCAAATCAGACAGAAAAAAACAACAGTAATTATTAGAATAACTGCAAGGTGGCTGCAAGGAGCAAACTGTATAAAAGATATTATGGCTGAATAGAGATGCAACATTCCTTAAAAATGTTACTAAAAGTTTTGCCAGCTCTCACCTTGTGTCCCTGGAGATGCATGGCGGGTATGTTTGCTCTTACTCTGTTTAATCTCTGATTTTTCTGTTTAAAATGGATAGTTCAGAAACCCAGTCTGTCTACAGTCCTCCATTATTTAGAAGATTTTCCATTTCTTGCTTTTCCATTTCAGAGTGCCAGAAAGCATATCCATAAATCAAGACTCCCTTTGAGCACAAGAAATCAAATAATTTAGAAGTTACTGTAGAAAGCAAAGATATTGCTGATGTTAAGGCACAAAAATGGGGAGTCAGGATGTGGATATGGGTGCTATTTATGGTTAAGCTCACAATCCATGAGTAATGTGGAACGTAGCCCCTCAGGGTCTCAGTTTCCAGCTAAACATCACAAGGATAAAAATAACAGCAAATTTTATTGAGGCTTGGGGAGATCAAATCCATGAATGTTCACAGCGGCTATGGTGCAGAGTGATAAAGGAACTAGAGAAATAAGAAGAGGTGAATAAAAAGGGAGGAACAATTTATTTGCTGCAGAGAACACCTCTGCAAAGGCTCCACTTCCACGTTCTTAACCTGTCTTTCAGGCCTTGGTAAAGCCTCTAGAATAGAGTTCTGCAACCGAGCTTTTAAAAAGACATCTTCTTGAAAAAGGAGAAATCCAATTTCCACTGAACTCCAGTATATTATCAGTGCCTAACATTATACTTCTTGAAAAATCGCATCTCAAATGCTTCACTTTTTAAAAAGTGAATGGATTGTCCTCATGGGTCTCCGTTGGCTGCTTGAAGAAAAGGCCTGATGAATTTCCTACCATATGTAAATTCAGTACAGCTAGTACATGTTACAGCTGCTGCATGTTTGTATTGTGTTCACTTTTAAGATATGGAGCTTTAAGGACTATAGATCTTAGTTCTGAACCATTTCTCCACCTTGAGCATTCAGCTTGATTTGACATGGCTTTTTCCTCATTTTTCTCTTGAGGTTCCTGACTGACATGCAGACAAAGAGGACAGCTCTAGCTTCTTCAAATATGCATCCATAGGATAAAGAATTTGGTGTCATAACTGCATATTTTCGGAGTTCTGTCCTCATTAGTCCCTAAATGAAAGAGTGGTACAAAGAACCATGATACTATTGTTTCATCAGTCTACAGCAGGATATTACCTGGAGTATTCTGTTAATTCCACCTGCCTTAGACCAAAAAATAAAGGAGAACACAGCCTAGAGATTAAGTCAAAAGGCTTGTGGATTTCAGGAATTATTTTTTCACAGACAAACTCTTTGAGCAATGACCTTGAGCAAGTAATTTAATCTTTTTGTTCCAGAATCTTAAAGGTGCTTAGGTATATAATTTCCATTAATTTCTGTCAGACTAGTGAGGATCCATGTGCCCCAGTTCTCTATGTGAAAAATAGAGATTCTGCTTCTGTACGTCACAGAGGTCTTCTGTGTATCTTGTCAAAATGTGTTCATTAATGTACTTAGTTACTCTGGTGATGATGGTTCTGCCTAAGAAAGCAATTTAATTCACTAATTTCCACATAATACCACTGAGACCAAGAGCTGAAAATTACTGAAGAGGTAGAAATATACATAGATAAGAAAAATGAAAAAAAACCAAGAATTTTATCAGAAAAAAAAGTTTTTCTTTCAAATTTTGAAAACACTTTTTCATGTCAGAAAGCACAAGACAACTGCTAGCTGATGGAGAAAAGGCAGGGGTGTTTCCTCTGGGTGAGTTATTCCAGAACTGCTCTCTCCAGAGGCTATTGTATCTTCCTGTGAAGTATCTGATATCTAATATTCACTGTTACAGCCAGAGTATCAGTCCCAACAGAATCCACTTAAAATAAATGCCCTTTTTTTCCCCCAGACATCAAGTAGGAGTTGAAAGGATAATTGATGTGCTGTTTTTTAAAAAGGAGGGTATTTAAGATGGATTTTTCAAGGAATACAGGAGAGTTAAATGCTGAGACCTTATTGGAATTCAACAGAAATCAGATTTTTTACTCACTTAAAGTGCCTTGGAGAAGTTCAGTTGCAGAAACTCTATTTTGAAGCCCTTGCTGATGCAGAATACACAGAAAAATGTTCCATGGTTAAGGGTCTTAAGGATTGTATCTATATGGGCTGATAACTTTAACCAGCATGTGTTGACCTGAGAACTGTGCCACGCATGAAAACACCAGCACTGCAACGAAGAACTAGATTTTATTGGAGGCACAGTAGGCTGTGCTCCACTTCAAAGTGGGGGTTAATAGCGAACACTGGTTCCCAAATTCAGAAAAGACAAGCTTAACAGTATGTGTGCTGTTCACCCTTAGCATGGATCAATAGTCAATTTTGAACACTGCTTGGAAAGTATTCAGAAGGCAATTACATGATTGTAAAAAGGTGGGAGATTACTGCAGACAACTTACTATGACTGCTTTTTAGCTGAAGAGTTTCAAGAATTTCAGGCAATGTCAGGTAGTCAGCAAATTTAAGGGCAGTTAGCTAAATTACAAAAGAATTCTACTGTTCTTGAGAGTTTTTTTTTTAGTGGAAGAAAAGACGAATTGTACATACAGCTTTGAATTAAATACTGCATATTTACTGGGGATTTAGCACAATTTTGGGGGTCTAAGAATATGGAGTTGAAAAAGCTAGAATAAGCTAGAAAAGAAACCAGTTTAATAGCTTAGTATTTTCCTTAAAACATTTTCTGAAAGCATGAGAGTGGATGCATAGACCAGTATCTGTACAGTCATTCCGCAGCCAGATCAGAGTACTAATTATGGGAAATAACAGGGCTTTACAAACATAAGCAAGAACCCTCCTTCCTAAATCATTACGATCTCCCATTCATTTAAACAGGAAACTCCATGTCTTTAATATGAATTCATAGCCTGGATGAAGAAGGAGTGTTAACAATGCCTTCTAACCTTTCAAGGATGGGTGACCTAAGAGCTAAAGATCTTCCTTCAAGAGTTTGCTAAAAGAACAGTTTCTGAACCATACTGAAAAAGCAATTGGTACTATCTATTCAAATTGTATCTGGAATGTTGCTTTTTTTGTTTCAAATATATTATTGAAGTCCTATGAGTTCCTATTCTTTCTTCAACATTGATCAGTGTTGATAGTGCAGTTAGAAAGTCATATCAAGTTTTATAAATCTAATGCTTTATATTTAACTTTAAAAATGCATGGAGAAGGTTTATCTACAAATTTCAGTTAAGCACTTAAAAAGAATTCATAAAGTTTTAAGGTAGTGGAAGCATACAGCGATCAACTTTCTCATGAGCACTAATTTTGCAAATGAATTGTAGTGATGATGATTCTTCAGCTGGCTGTGAGTGAAAAAGGAGTATGGGAATGGAAGGTTTTTAGAAAACTCAACTGTGTGGTATTATTACCTTCTTTTCATTACTATTTATGATTATTATTTTGACTTGTAGAGATTATGGAGTAGCCTTCACTTTCAATAAATTGTAAAGATGTAAGCTAATAGCTTCAAAGCGCTCATTTAAAGGATGAAGAATTTTAAACAAAGCACTCACTTCATTCTCCATGAAGTTCTTAACTTATTTAATGTAACTTCAATATTTTACAAAAATAGCTACGTATATAGATTTTTTTTTTCCCTAGGACAACTTCTTTGGCAATGAAGAAACTTTGCAATAGCTGTATTTTTTTTCTTGCTTGCTCTCTTCAATT
Organism: Pygoscelis adeliae; assembly: GCF_000699105.1. Taxonomy (NCBI): domain Eukaryota; kingdom Metazoa; phylum Chordata; class Aves; order Sphenisciformes; family Spheniscidae; genus Pygoscelis; species Pygoscelis adeliae. The sequence continues at coordinate 893,135 of NW_008824000.1, forward strand.
TTCTGTAGAATGATAGAAAAGTACAAAAGTGCAATTTGTTGCATAAGTAAAGCATGCTTGTGATTATTCATTTATCTAACAACTTAATTTCAAATATACCTGTTTAGAGTGTGTAAGTGAATAGCCAAAGGACAGCTAAAAGTACCATTTAGAAAAATACTCATGAATAAATATAATAAATATAAAATCAGATCTATAAAGATAAATTATATGCGAATTATATGCAAAAAAAAAAAAGAAATATCAGATCCCTATTTGAAGATTATGAAAATACAATTATATTACTGTTTGTGGATCTGCTATGATACAGCTGATATTAGATTTAAATTCTGCCATTACTGTCATGACTGGTTCTGCTTTCTTGTGGATTTCTATAAAATGTATATTCAAAGAATATTAATGCTCTTTGGACTTGTGGTTGAGTATTATTTCCCAGTAAAGTCTGCAGGAAGTCTATACATGCAACCTGTAATCTGAACATTTTGATAAGATAAAAAAAAGGAGTAGAAGTTTTTAGTATCTAAAAATTGTAAGTCATCACACAACTAATTATATTTAAATCTTACTAAAACAGTATTTAATTTGGCTTTTCAGAGTCTGGGAATGCTGTTAGGTTATTTATCTCTGATTTTTAAATCATACCAATTATTTAAAATACATTGTCCTTTTGAAAGTAAAAGCAAAACTAAAATGGAACTCAGTTCATCTTCTTAATTATTTTTTCTAAGAAATTAAGATTATTTTACTTAAAAATCTGTTTTCTAATAACAAATTTTTGTAAAATTACTTCGTAGGAGCTAAAAATGGGCTTACACTACAACATAGTTTCTGTTATTCTATTGCAAAGATTTCAGCAGTAAACCAAGGCCAGTAGGCACTCTGACTGGAAGAGTGAATTGTCTCAATTATTAAAAAAAAAAGGAATCTATTCACACACTTGAAGGAAACTATCCCTCTTCTGTTAGTTTGAGGAGTATCAAAACCAGCTGAAGGTGTTCTATTACCTACATGGAATACTTGCCTTATCCCAATAAAATGACAGATAATCTATGCCATAAACACAGAAGAAGGAACAGTTTATAGCTCCTCTGGTCAAAAAAATTGAGGTGGTAGAGTCCAAAGTTTTGTGCAGCATCCTACAGCAGTTTTCTTTTCACACCAGCAAGGCTATGCATAGCAGTGACAATACACATGTATCAAAATCGAAAGTCCCACAACCTATTCTAGAGGAGAAGCAATGATCCTAATAAGAAGCTGACACTGAGTCAGACTCAATATCCCATATACTTAACATAAGAAATGGATCATATCCCACCTGCACATGGGATAAGGCTAGAATGGTTTCACAAGCAAATTTTCAAAATGGCATCCTCAGAACTATTCCTTTGGAGTGCCTCTCTTGCCAAAGAATTAAATGTTATAATTAGTCCCAGAAAGGCAATGGACTGAAATATTTCTGCTGTTTTTCCTGATAAAACCTCCTCTCAATAGAGGTTGATGACATTTGACACACAAGAGTAAGAAACTCCAAGTTGGCATCTCTGAATCACAGGCACCCATGAGTTTTCACTAGTGGACCTCATGTTATTGTCACACAGAATCTCATGTTCAAACCTGGCTTCCTCGTTGTCCCGGCTGCATCTCTGTACTCAAGTCTCATTTTATCTTTTGACATGTGCCACAGCACTGCTGAGCTCCGCAGTTATCCAAATTGTCTTTTGTTTAAAGTGCATTGCAGCCTCTGCCTGTGTCACTCTCCAAGTGTTGCTTTCTGCTGGGGGAGAGAAGGGGATGAAAGGAGGCTGTGCAGACTTAAATCTCCCTCTGGATTTTGGACACAACTTAGTCATCAAAATATACATCTAGACCTCTGCTACCCAAATAGTATATGTTTATTTCTTGTGGATTTTTAAATACCTCTCTTTCATTTCTGTATTTTTATGTTTTAATTATAGCAGGCTTAGAACACATTTTGTTTTCATTTTAGATGACAAGAACCAGCTCAAACCTGAGTCTGCTTACTCTTGACACTGTTAGTAAAGTTACGGTTGTATTCATTTTGGTTCTGCATCAGATTAATAGTCTATATGTATTCTTAGATTTCACAAAAAGGAAACATCACAAATAACATGTTTGATTTTCTTCTCAAGCTGAACCTTTGCACAAGGTTAAAGTCAAGGATCTGGGAGGTGAAGCTCTTTCATGCTTATATTTCTTCTGTTATGGCTATCACTGGCACATATCCTTGAGTCTTCGTTCTATTAATTGGGTAGTATTTTGCCTGAAGTCTAGCTGTGTGTACTATTAAATTGTATATGCCTTTTTCATCAAGATTACAGGACTGGAAAAAAATGAAAAAGAAAAAAACACCTCACAGCTTTGATCACGGGTAATGAGAAGTACCTCAACATTTCTTTTATAATTACAAGGTTTTAAATTTGCTTTATTCATTGAAATTTCCTTTCCTTCAAATGAAGGAAGTGGAGTAGAAATCACACCCTAGCTAAAGGAAAAGGTAAATAATATCTTCATTGTTTACGTATGTCTTAGACCCTCATTCAGTTAGACTATCACAAACCAATAAAGTCTGCTTCTTCATCTCCCTCACATCCAATAGCCAAGGATTTTAAAGCACTTCCAATGCAAGCAAAGAAAATAAAAATAAACATTTTTCCAAATTCCCAAAACCTTTTGCTCCAGAAGACTCCTGCTTCCCATTTGCTACCATATGAGTAATGTTCCCCATATGAAATTCCTTTTACAATTTCTTGACCTTACTAACTTCAGTTGTTGCAGATTGCTTCAGCTTACTGACTCAGCCCATCTGGCACTAAAACAGTTTAATCCCTTCTCTTTCACTCTCTTCTCTCTATCATCTCTACCTCTTTTCCCTAAGTCCTATGAGAATCTGATAAAATGAAACTACTGATGAATTAGACAATATGATGTATTCTGATTCTGAGCTTAAACTCTCACATGCTCCTGAGAAAGCAAAGTAATAGCTCAAGAATTTTGGAGACAACTAAGCAGTGAAAATTTATTTATTGAAAATTAAATCCTGAGTAACATTCTTTATTTGCTTTATGTGGTGAAGTGCTGCATATGTGATAAATTACTAGAAAGAGAGGGAGAACAAAACAGATTGATACACAGCAATGGACACAAAATTCACCACAGAAACTTGAAAATGCAGTAAAAAAAAAAGCTCTTTACTCCATAAGTATATCACACTTGCTTTGCATTTCTGATGCAGTGCTGCAACTTTCATACATTTTCTTTCAGAATTATTTGAAAATTGTGGAGCATGGACCAAGACACATAACAAGTGTTGTCCCATACCTTTAACCTAGGCTCTGTTAAGTAACCTAAGAGTAGGGGTACCATCATGTGACCAAAGTGGGAGGAGACCATCATCTCATGATGGGCAAATGCCCTTTCATTCATGATGGGACTATATTACTCTTACTTATAAGCGTAAATTTATTGCCTTAATTTAAAAATCTTTTTACATGGGCTGGATCCTCTGATTAATAAAGAAAAGAAACTGTCTTTCTAAAACCATGCTGAAAACCAAGGGGAGAAAGGCAGGCAAACAGGAAGGAGAAATATAACCTGGATATTTTTAACAGTATCTCTAGTTCTTTCTCAAAACTTATGTTACGATACTTCTTCCTCTGACATCTACCACTAGGAATAAATATACTGAAGGTTAATCTAAGGTTTTTATTCTGCTTTTTCTTTCTGCTTTCCCTTCACAAGGGCATACCCTTTCATGTTTGTATTTAGTCATATAATATAACACTATATTCTAGACTCTGGCCTCCCTAGGAACTGTAGTTCACCCTTAGAAGTTGTTGCCTAAGGTACTTACTGTAGCAGGACTGTTAATTTAATTACTCTTCCTTGGTGTACTGCCAGTACACAATGAACAATAGTGCAGTCTGTCTTTTACTTTGCTCCATGCACATACTGTCTCGTAACTAACAAGCTGAACTAAACTTGGGGAAAAAAAAAAAAAAAAGGGAACACAAGAAAACACTTTTGATTAAAAATGGATGAAATCTATGCCCCCTGAGGGAATAGCCCAGAATACATGTTCTGTGGAAAATAAAATAAAATAAAAAAGTTAAGTAAATAAAGCTTTATTTGAGCTGGAACTAGGATTAGCTGGAACTAGGATTTAGTCAACCCAAAATAGAATTTAAATTACATAGGTCCAGTAGTGCAGTAGTGCAATCCAAAACCTCCTTGGTCAACATTATCTCCCTTACTCTGAAGGTGCCTTGAGGTATCATTGCTTGATAAAAGTTCCGCCCTTATATAGTATTCCCTTTCTGCATGTGTTCAAACCTTCCCCAATCTTAGAAGTGTAGCACCTACACACAACCTAAGCCTAGGCAGGAGCTTAGTTCTTCTCCACAGGGTCCCCTAAGGATCTCGGTCTAATGAATATTCTCTGATCACACTAAATATATAGCAGTTATAAAAGACTCTTCACAAAAGCATAGATGAGGTTAATCTTTTATTATAGGTCTGTTAAAGGAAGAGATGGTAGCTAGAAGATATATCCAAACTGATGTGTAATGCTCTGACTTTCATGCAGCAGCTTGAATATTAACATGGTATTCAGTCCATCAGATTTCAAATCCCCACCTGTCTGGGAAGGATTTGAATATGTATCTCCTACCTATTGAGACATAGAGGCTTGTTGTAATGAAGTTTTTTTAATCTATCCAACAAAAACATTTCTGACTAAAAAAACATTATGTCAAAGAGAGAGCTTAAGAGTAATCCTATATCTCTATGATTAGATCACACTTTGCATGAGAGAAATTTTTCTTTTAATGCTGACATTTTTATATGAAATGCACAGCCAGGTCTTGAAGTCCTTTTTATGATTTAGGACCTATTGAAACACATGCAACAGAAATTGCAGTGCTGATATAAAACTAGTAGGAGGAAGCATTTCCTGCTGTTCAAATTCATGAGCTAGGTCTATGGGAGTCTTTGTTAATGCTTCCTACTGTTACACATAATGCACTGAAAAACAGTAGGTATTAGCTTAGTAAAGCTATTGTGAAGTATTGCCAATGACTAAATGGAAACAGGTATAGGTCTTCCCTCATAATGGCATTACACCAAGTTCTGTATTGCTTTGTTCCTTTGTGTGACCTCCTTCAATTCAGTGGAGCTATCCAGGTATAAATATAGGGAAAGGCTTGTGTATAGTAATGCTGCCCTAAAGAAGTGCAGCTACTCTAGCTGAATACCAAAGCATGTGCGACAAATGGGAGTCACAGAATTAAAGATTACTTAGTTCTTTAAGGGACAGGAAAATAGAGGAAAACTGTTTTATTGTTTTTTATTGTTATTGACTTTTCTTCTGCCCCCCCCCCCCCCCCCCCCTCCTTAAATTACTGCCATTATGGATTCCCTTAGAGTATCCCCAAGTCCTGCTATACTGTGAGAAATTAAAAATGGATGGAACAAATTGGTCGAAAGCTTTTAATTAAAATAAGTTTCTACAAACTGATACAAACAAAAGTCAGAATGCCCTGCCAATTGCAAAGTTTTAATCAACAATGACAGCAAATGAGCAATACATAGGAATAAAAGAGCACAGAACAGATGTGTGGACAGCTAAGGCCTTGTCTTGAGCGTGACTTATAGGACTGGGTGGGAGGGGCTGACTGCTAAGACAATGCAGAAAATGCAAATATCATGCTTAAGGAAAAATGCCACTAAAATGTCAGGAAGACTAGCTCAGACGTGTTAGTGTCAACATCTGCTACTGCTAATGATGCCTGGACACTTCTCATGTACAAAGTGTTTTACAAAAAAAGTTGCAGAGACTTCCAGTTACATATCTTTCAGAATTAAACTTTTTTCGCCTCTTTTTTTTGTTTCCCCTCTACTCCTTGTGTTTTACACAGATTTAGTATTTTAATGGCCTAGGAGATGCATTGCCTTTAAGAGCTAAGATACAGACTGATCCTGTGAAGAGCTGAAAGCCCTCAACTCCTCTTGACAGCAAACACTTCATCGGAGGGGGAGCAGAAGTGTTACAGTTGAAGAATAAGCTCCCAAAACAGCATTTTATTTAGAGCAAGGGATATAAACTATAGATGAAATAGAGGAAGATAAAAAAGACTGCATGGAAAGAATAAGTAAAAAATTAAATCAGCTTCCTATGAATACATATGTCAAGATCACGAATACAGTCGGAGCTGAATGAGAAAATATTCCCCACTGACAAAGACTGCATATTCAGGATGAAATTTATATCGAAAGATTTAGACAAAAATTTTCACATGACTCTAAAGGATTTACTGAACTTTCATGGAAGGTCAATGAAGGCTGATCACCTGATTTCTGAAGCCATCTCTTACCAACCCTTGGTGGGATTTTAATAACTTATTTCCTGAGACTCTTGTTAAGATCTTTGTCCAACTCTGAGACTAGCCTTCAGGTTATTCAATAGATTTTTCTTTCAGCCAAATTAAAAAATGTTACGACACATGATTCTGTGATAAATGTTAAAAACCCATCAAGGAAGGTGCTGATCTTCACAGAAGATGAATAGCATTTTACTTTGTGAATAAATTCACAAAAAATCAGTATTGAAAAGGACACTGAGTTTTTGGGGTTACATTTTGCATTGGGCACCAGGCTTAGATTTGGGAGTACATCAAAAATAAAGCTAAAATTTTCACTCCATGATTTTTTAGTGGAAAATGAGTTTTTGACTGAAGTAAATTTTTAAGGTAATGCTTTATGTTCATATTCCTTTTTTCTTCCTTGTAGTCCAGTCCTTGCTTCCTTGCTTCCTATCCTTTGTGATAAACAGAAGTGAAGCAAATCTCTACCCTCACCTCAGCTCTCACTAGGAGGGGAGTTTGCTAGAAATTGCAATCCAAATGGGAAGCTGGCCCCTGTAGGAGAACATGGGATATATGAACTACAACTCTTTTGAAACACTGCAGTAGTCTGATATGAAATACAAGCTTTTGGTGGTTTGGTCAAGCAATTTCTGATTTTAATAAAACTTGTTATGATTTTCACCAAATCATATATTTATCTTCATTAATGGTGAAGGAAAATATAGCTTTTGTTTGTTTTGTTGTCTTTCCTCAACACTTCGTACAGTGTAAAGCTTTTATTTGCATGTTTTGTTTAGTTTTTTTTGTTTTCCCAAAGCAAGTGGCTTCATCTTACTATGTATCACCTTAATTATGTTAATCACTAGGCAAAAACTATTTCCTCCTCCTCTTCAAGAATCGCCTACAACATAGGAAACTTTCAGCCTATGCTGTACCCAGAATAAGCTCACTTTTGTAGCCAGTGTTCTAGAGATTTCGGGCCATTTTTTCACAACTATGCATTTTTTGTTCCAGAGATAATGTCATGGTATGTGTCTGCACCCTGGTCGGGATAGCCCAGTCAGGAATGGAGATATGTATTCACTTTTACTCGCTACAATGGGTTTGCAGTCCACATCAGAGACTAGCATTTTACACTTCTGAAAAAGTACATACTACTTCAGCCATAATGAAAAGAAAGTTCCCAGTCTTAGTATTTGGGTATGGCTGAGTGAAGCCTAAGGTTGATTTATTTCATTACCAAAGGGAGGAAAACAGATGATGTCTAGACTTTGAGTATGCATGTGATGATAACAATATTGTCTGTAAACAGACCTGTCATAAAGACTTCAGTGTGAATTTATTTCTGCATGAACATGTTGTTCAGTATACTTAGCAACTCTAAAATACCGTATCAATTTAATTCCCCTAAAATGTGAACCTTTTTTCTTTTTCTTGTCTGTGCAACTGCAATTACAGGATATTGCTCTGGTGGAGAGATTTTTGGCAAACATGCTAAGACAGATCAATAGTATATCAAGCTCATTGTGGTGTAAACACTAATTGAAAGCGTGAACATATTTCTTGCAAATGCTTCTTACCAGTATTCTTGGAAGTCAGACAAAAAGTTGGTATCTGAGATATCAGAAGACTGCTAACTATGCTAGATTATGAAATACTTGTTAATTCATGTGATTTTCATTGGCAAAGAATAATAATTAATTAATTATTAGGAAGGATATTATCACCAAGGCAAACATCTGCTTCTGGAAGGATATTATCACCAAGGCAAACATCTGCTTCTTTATAAAGACATGATAACATCAATATTTGCAGAATAATCTCAGATGTCATGGAAGCCACTAGGAAATAAAAGTCTTAACGCCTGCCAGGAGACGCTGCAAGCCCTGTAACATTGAACTCGATGGATACATCTCTAATGTCAAATAAAAGAGGATCTGAGATATGTCCCCATCACAGAGTTCAAGTGACATATGTTGACTCATGTCCACACCATTCAGGCCTTCTCCTTTCTACTCTACAAAATTCTGGAAGATTATGGACAATGGAGGAAGCCAAACCTGGTCCATATTTTGCATATTAAATTTGGAACAAACTGTCTCCAGAATGATGGCTTCAAAGTGTAGAAACAAGATACCAGAAGTGAGCGAGATAAAGGTGATTGATGCAACAGCCCCAAGTGAGAGTAAAGTTAAATGTAACAGCTAGCTGAACTGGTTCAAAACAGAGCTGTTTAGCACTGTGGATGACCAGGGGTTCACTGCAAGCTCAATTCCTCATCCTTTTTTTAGATGTATCCTATTATTTTACAGAGCACAGGCACAAATACTATGTAGCCCATAGAAGCCAAACCTTAAAGACACATCTAATGTATATGAATGTGTTGCTGACCACAGAAGCAAAAGGCCTGAAGGATTTTATCAGACATGATGTTGGAAAAACTGAGCATGAAGAGGGCTTTTGCAGACTCTCACACAATAAGGAACAAATTTTATTTTGTAGGCTACAAGTAAGCTTTAATTTTTCACCTGTAAATGGCTGATCTAAGTAACTAGAAGTACAAATTGATTCCTAAGTTATTTTTAATTTGGAGGGCATAAAAAGTTAGGGAAAAAAGGGGAAAGGAGGAATGAAGAAGCAAGGTGTTATCAGTCTGTATTTCTAGCATATGCTATATTTTATAGATCATCTTAATAAAAATGCTATTCTATTTCGGATGAGGTGTAACTCCCCCACATATCTCCCAGCAGTCTCTAGTTTCTTAGCTCTTCACTTAAGGAGAGCTGGATGATACAAAGAAGAGCTTCTTTCACCTGTATATTCTATTTTACAGAGGAAAATTTTTAGTTATTTTTTAGCTTAGCTGTAGATTACTTTGCAGACTTTGCAGATTTATATTTTATTTACACATTTTCTGTCTTAAAATAAGGGGGGGTAGTAGCAAATTATTCAGATACAGTTATGATTAAGAAAAATTATATAAAATGCTATAAGCATTATTCAACATTCAAAAGAATCACTGATGATCATAGAATCATAGAATCATAGAATCATTAAGGTTGGAAGAGACCTCCAAGATCATCGAGTCCAACCGTCAGCCCAACAACACCATGCCCACTAAACCATGTCCCTAAGATAAGGATGTATCAGCTAAAAATGTTTTTCAAGATTTTTCAAGGTGGTACTCTAGGATCCTGGGGAAATACCTTTCTCTGATTGAATTGTGTAAAGGTGATTGATACATCTGTCTCGACATACTTTCCCCATACTGTTACACATGTATTGTGACATCACGTGAGTCTTTGTTGAGAATTTAATAGCCCTCACTTTCTCCCTTAATCCTCTTGTAATGGTCATGTATTGTTTAGGAACTAAAATATTTTAGATTTTAGAATGTTCTCAGTTTATGAAATTACTGTGTTGTAGCATCGTGAGGGAGGCATACAATTCTAAGGGGAAGAGCAAAAGGTAAGAGGATTCATAGAATCATAGAATCATAGAATCATAGAATAGTTTGGGTTGGAAGGGACCTTTAAAAGCCATCTAGTCCAACCCCCCTGCCGTGCACAGGGACATCTGCAACTAGATCAGCTTGCTCAGAGCCCCGTCCAACCTGACCTGGAATGTTTCCAGGGATGGGGCATCCACCACCTCTCTGGGCAACCTGTGCCAGTGTCTCACCACCCTCAGCGTAAAAAATTCCTTCCTTATATCTAGTCTAAATCTAACCCCATTTAGTTTAAAGCCATTCCCCCTTGTTCTGTCACAACAAGCCCTGCCAAAAAGTTTGTCGCCATCTCTTTTATAAGCCCCCTTGAAGTACTGAGAGGCTGCAATAAGGTCTCCCCGAAGCCTTCTCTTCTCTAGGCTGAACAACCCCAACTCTCTCAGCCTTTCTTCATAGGAAAGGTCTTCCATCCCCCAATCATTTTCGTGGCCCTCTTCTGGACCCCCTCCAACAGGTCTGTGTCTTTCTTATGCTGAGGTCTCCAGAGCTGGACACAG
>NW_008824000.1:903992-907356 GCF_000699105.1 Pygoscelis adeliae
ACCCCTGCAGGACGCCACTCGTCACCAATCTCCATCTGGACATTGAGCTGTTGACCACTACCCTCTGGATGTGACGACCATCTAACCAATTCCTCATCCACCGGACAGTCCACCCATCAAATCCATACCTCTCCAGTTTAGAGAGAAGGCTGTTGTGGGGGACCGTGTCAAAGGCCTTACAGAGGTCCAGATAGATGACATCTGTAGCCCTCCCCATGTCCACTGATGTAGTCACTCCATCATAGAAGGCAAGAGAAATTTTTAGACAAGTATGGAATACAGAAATGGAAAATATTAGTCTGAATGTTTGAGAAGGACAAGAAGAGGGGAAGAGAAAAATATATTTTGGAGTACATTGCAGCAGATATTTATCAGAAATCTCAAACTTTGGGAATCTAAACACTGAATTAATGTAAACCAGTACTTGACCAAGATCTCCAAATTGCATTGTAGAAAACAGGCTTTCACCAGACGTGACTATAGCATTCAGTGGGGAACAGTAACAGGGTTGTTTGAGTTTTTTTGTTGTGGTTTTTTGTTTTTTTTTTTAAATTAAATATTTGAATTGGTTCTTTGAATTGAATATTGCTTTGAATAATCAAATCACTGTAAGTAACTGTCTTTTCTGCTCAGAGGCAGACCTGTTTCCCCAGTGGAAGCATTGGATCCAGCACTGTATACCTTGAGTTGCACAGGATTTATTATCTCAGGCTTAAATATTCCTGTTTATACTTTTACACTGACTGTCACTCTCTAGCACTCTAGCTCTGTTGCTCTCAGTTCTGGAAAAAAAAGAATCAGTAGACAGATGTTACAGGGGACATGCATTTCATTTCATGGTGCTAATGTTTCTACTTTCAGGAGGCTAAATATTGGGATCCTGAAGTAACTGCTCTTTCAGTCATTGTGCAGACAACATGTTCACTATTATAGAGGGTTTAGCAACCTCTGTTGCCTTGAGTTACAACCCAGGTCTGTTTTTATGGAGGATGGGCTGTTGAGACAAAATTCAACAGCCATGATACTACATCTGTAATTTCAGATGCTTATGTGAGGCAATGCTTCAGTTAAAGTTGAAGTACGCTCAAGGCAAATGGGAAAAATTAAGAAATATAGTCTAATATTCAGCCAGGCATTGTTTAAAATTGTGCCTACCAAGTCTGCAAATGTTTATTGACAAGAATGAATCTTTATCATACAGTTAAGTGAAATCTTGTTTCTGTTACATTTCTGTCACTGAAGTCACTGCAATGAATTTATGTGAGTGTAATTGAATGAAAAATATGGATAGGTACTTGTCTGAGCACACATTTACAAGTACAATGATTAGGTGCCACACACAAATTAAGTATCCTTTCTGAATCAATAAACAATATAATCTGTACTGGATTCAAACAAAAATGCGAGAAGAAAAAACTTATATAAACCCCAGCTTCTCAAAAGTACAGGAATACAGATTGATATACAACTAAAAAAATTGTATTAAATCACATAGTTTTCACTGTTAAAAATGTAAAGGAAAAAGGAAATTATCAAAAATCAGTTTTCTTTGGTTGTGAATTTCATAAACTAAGCACACTTAGCAAAATCCTTGTGTTTTTCTGTCATGATAAATAGTAAGCTCAGCAACAGTTCATCACATTTTGCTATGTTTAATGTGATCTGTTCATAGTCATCTCCCAGGAATATGTCTTTGTGACTAAGTGGATATCATGTTCAGACCAGAGACGTGAAAAACTTCCTATATTTGTACTCTCAAACATAAAGATATGTAACTGCAATTGCTAAAGTGCCACACTGATTACACTTCAGCAAGAAAAAGCAATGACACTAAAGTGATCTTCTGCCTTCTGAAACATGTTTAACAAGTTCTGAATTGTATTATTTCCTTCTAGAGGATTATGTTTCCTCATTTAACATTGTGATCTTCAAGTATCATTTTGTACCTCTTGATCAAGATTTTTTTTCTGAATGTTGGTTATTTTAATATAAAATAATTTGCTCTTTTATATATATATTCCTCCCCTCCCCATAGGGACATATTTGCATTTGTGAAGTTGCAACTTTTCTCAGAACCGGGAATTTGACATTAGCAGGGTGGTCTATTAATTTCCATGTCTGTGATACAGACTTGTTTTAGCCCTCTTCCTCTGTAATTTGTATCCATAGCGTTAACTACAGTGCCAGTAATGCAGTAGAAAGCCGTAAGTACACTTGAAGCTTATGCAGAATTCATGCTATAAAGATCATAAGAGCCTCTAAGGGAATAATTGCCTCACTACAGGGAGTGCAAATTGTTTGGCATCTGGTCTTTGTGTTGTCCTTTGCTTTCTTGCAACTGGTTGACAACAGTACACATTAACAGCAAAACTGATCAGCTGCAGAGCCAACAGTTTCATAGTCATTCATTTTCTTCCTAAAGATATTAATAGCAAAATAACAAAATGGTTTGCAGAGTACTAATGGGATATAGAGCATTTGTACTTAAGTACTCAATGTACATTCTAGTCTAGGTTTTAGTAACGTTTAGAATATTTCTTCACAAAATTTCTATTATTTCAGTGAATGTTTATTTCAGAAGTTACTATATTGAAATAGTTTGTGCATCGAAACAACACACTATAATCCTTTAAATATATTTGGGAAACTCAAAGCAACTGCTTGCCAGAAAATATTGTTTATGAAATAAAATCACAGAAAGCAAAATTAAAGAAAAAAAGAAGAGAAGAGAAAGCGAGAAAGCAAGAGAGAGAGAGAGAGAGAGGAGAGGAGATTTGCTCTTGTTGGGGTTGTATCTCAGCTCTGCTCTTGGTTGCAAGTCATCTTGCCCTCACAATGGGCAGTGGTATCAAATGGACGATGGCCTGGTCCGCTCTAGCGACGTCAAAGTGGTCCTCAACCAGCAGGCCTACGTGCTGTTCTACCTGAGGTGAGAGCACCCTGTGTCTCCCGGCCCCTCTGCCCCCTGCTCTCAGCATTTGGGACAGGGCTGGTAGCACGTGCCTGGGTGCGGGAAGGAGCTTGGCCCAAGTAGCCCCAATGCTCACGTGCGTGCGCTGGCTTGGAGAAGGGTGGCAGGGAGAGGTCCAGCCCCTTGTCATGGTTTTGCTGCAGATGGTGAAGAAGAACCTGGCAACTGTGGGAAAGTGTCAGATAGCTGATGTGTGTGTTGTCAAGGATGGATTCGGACCCCCGTCCTCTGAAAGCTAAGTTGAGGGGGCTGCCACTGGGGAGCGGGCCAAGGGGACAAGGTTGGCAATTTGCAGGAGGGGGATTTAAAGTTACTATAGGGCAAAGGGCTGTGCGGGAACAGTTCCCTCTGGGCAGGTAAAGGGAGCGGGTTACTCTTCAGCATGATGCTAGC
>NW_008824000.1:909483-914983 GCF_000699105.1 Pygoscelis adeliae
CAGGTTGCGTTCTAGCTGGGCTTTTGCCTTTCTCATTTCCTCTCTGCACGACCTAACGAGATCCCTGTACTCTTCATTATAATTTAGCTTGATATTTTTAATATTTTTTTAATATTTTTTAATATTTTTTAATATTTTTAAATATTTTTAAATATTTTTTAATTGAAAAGAATATTTAATTGAAAAAGAATTGTAGGTGTTTTAACTATCTACATATGCATATGCGTGTAAGATTATGCATGTTTAGTGTTCTCTCAATATGAAGAAAATTGTACCCATCCAAAACATATCAAAGCTTTTTAAAATCTCTTTACTTCACTGAGATTTGCCTCATTTCTACCAAAAAACCTCCTATCTTATCTATGGGTTCCTGCAATTATTTCATACCAATAGACTTCTACCAAGACATAAATCTCACTGAAAAAAACTACTTTTAAGCACTGAAGTCATGCAACAATACAGAAACTGAAATTTAAGTGAAAGACATTACGAAAGATATAATCCTTGCCAATTTTGCCATTGTATGCCATATAAGGATGTTTATGATGTGCATCCTCAAATGTGTACATCAGTTCTGTAAACATGAAGTAGGTGTTATGCTACCACGTGAGATGAATGTATAATATTCCACTGTAGTAGTAGTAGTTAAATCCCAATGGAGTGCTGTTACTTTACTCAAACCCTTAGATAGAGCTGAGGAGCAGAAATCTGGAATCTTCCCCTTCCTGTAAGCACCTATCAATGGCATCTCTATGCAGAAGAAAAGGAGATTGAATTGGGGTTTCAACAACTGTATTTCTGACATATACTATATACAAGATATACTATTATATACATATACAAGATATACTATTTTATTGCAGCCGTAATCATAATTTAAATTAGCAATTCAGAAAGTATTTTCAGCTAATGATATAATAATACACCAGCAACTTCAGGATAGCATATGTGTTAAAAGAAAGAAGAAAAGTTTTGTCAATTTAATTTAATTAGGCATTTGAATACTTACAGTTGTAGTTTCCCAATGCAGGGAGTTTGAATCAACATCAAATTTTCTCACTTATGCCCCTCACCATGAGACACCAACACCCTCAACTTCTGTCTACGAAAGAGTTGCTTTTGTAGATTATCTGTCTGCATTCAAACCCATAACAACCAAAACCAAGCCCAAGCACGGACAGACTGGATGTTGCTAGATATTCATAAGTGTACATGGTAAGCGTTCTGATCATTACAGTATTTATCACTATGTACTGATAAATTGTAACTAACATCCATTGCCATTTCTCTTTAAGTAATTGCTGTGTAACCGACTATACAGAAATGGTAACAAGGAAACAAAGGATAAAGCAAATGGGTAAAGAAAATGAAACCAAAAGTACTAGGAATATTTTTAGATGATCTGTTCATCAGCTTTAACAGCCAGTCCTCAATGGTGGGTAACCAGAGCAAACTCAATCAACAAAGCCTTACACCAAATACTAAGCTACAATTTCCTTCAGTGACAACAAGACAGTACTTGTGCATGTAACAGTAGAGTACAAGATATGAGTAATCAGTTCTGCATACCAAAGTCTGAAGAACTTACACCAACACAACTAGCTGTTTCCATTGCAGACCTTTCTGTACTTTTAAAGCCATTTGCACTAGGCTGGCAGATGTGAGCAGCTTCATTAGCTCATTATGCAGTTCTGCACCAGTGGCTGGTCATTTGTGTAAACAACTGGTATCTGGTATGACCTTGTTCCTGTAGACTTTCAAGATCTTTGTTTTATATTCTTCGATGGAGGGGTGTAGGTGAAGTTGCTATGGTCTTATGATCATTCACTTTCACATAATTCTTTTTCCAAAGTCCTTGATGTGTTATTGGTATGGGTTAGAATTTGGTTCTTTTCAAGTTATAACAGATCTTTGCATTCAATAATATATTAATTATTACTGCCTTTGGAAAACTGAAGTAGCAACATTATTGTTGGTCTTTTCCTACCATTCCAGCATTTAATTTAAACTTCTATTAAATTAAAACTCTACTAAGTTGTTGTTGTCTAAGTGCTTGAGTAGTTATTTGACAGCTTTTGAATTATCCTATGAATGCTGATAAAGATGAGAACTGAGAGTTCTTTGCAGGAAACACAGGAAAGAAAAACTTTGTCATGGTGAAGAAGAACTGTGAGAAAATTGTCAACTTAAATATTTAATAATGATGGACAATAATTGAACAGTCCTAGAGCACAGTTCCCAGAGTGCAGCTAACAGAGGCAGCCAATAGGTGAAGCAGTTTATGCAGAAGTCTCTGGGTTCTGCTTTGGGAGCTTCTGGACCTTCTGGGGACAAGGTCCAGGATCATTGGGGAATGCCTGGAAACCTTCTAAGAAACTTGAGAGGGTGCCTGATGCTGCTAGGTAATGATGAGGCAGGGGGAGCTACAAGGGTGTGGGCCTGAGGAAGCTCTAGAAGCTTCTAACAAGCTCAGTCAGCTGCCTTTAACCCAGGGTGACTGGAGCCTTCATTGCAGCTGCCCTCTAATTAAGGAGGGTCAGTGCTCAAGAGAGGCCTATATAAGAGCCAGGTCCAGAGCACAGTCAACAGATGCAGCAGTTTGTGCAGAAGGGCACAAGAAAGAGGGGGCTCAGCTGAATTTGTACCATAGTAAATCTCATATGTGGTGGTGACACACTACAGGGGAGTTTCCCTGTCAGGTGTTAGAGTTAGGGCAGAGGCTTCAATGCAGACAGAGCTTCAGATAGTGGAAGCAGCTGTCCAGGTCCCAGGCTGCCTGGGGTCTCTCTTTGGTGCCAGGAGACACGGCCCTCTTGTCTTGCAGGAGATGTGCTGTCTTGGAGGAGCTGTGCCACTAAGTGGAGTAGTTATGGGAGGAAGTGAGCAGGCTGCCCAGCATCAGAGAAGATGAAAGGGAGATAGGCAGGATATCCTCTGTTACGCAGCAACTTGAAGATCCCTGGGTCCCAACTGCAGTAGAGATGCAGGCAGCGTCCACCCTTAGCTTGATAAGCTTCTATGATTAAATTATTGACCTGGTAGATGAGGGTAGAAGAGTAGATATTGTCTACGTAGGCTTCAGGAAGATTTTTGACACTGTCTCCCATAAGATCCTCATAGACAAGCTGATGAAGTATGGGCTGGATGAGCAGACAGTGAGGTGGACTGAAAACTGCTAAACAGCTGGACCCAAGGGAGGTGATCAGTGACACAAAGTCTAGTTGGAGGCCAGTAACTGCTGGTGTACCCCAGGGGTCAATACTGGGTCCAATTCTGTTCAAGGTCTTCATTAATGATCGGGATGATGGGACAGAGCGTACCCTCAGCAAATTTGCTGATGACAAAAAACTGTGAGGAGTGGCTGATACACCAGAGAGTTGTGCTGCCACCCAGAGGGACCTTGACAGGATGGAGAAATGGATCTATAGGAACTTCATGCAGTTCGTCAAGGGGAATTGCAAAGTCCTGCACTTGAGGAGGAACAACTCCATGCACCAATATATGCTGGGCCTCACTAAACCGGAAAACAGCTTTGCAGAAAAGGACCTGGGGGTCCTGATGGATACCAAGTTCAATATGAGCCAGTAATGTGCCTTTGCAGCAAAGAAGGCTAATGGTATCCTGGACTGCATTAGGAGGAGTGTTGCCAGCACATTGAGGCAGGTGATCCTTCCTCTCCACTCAGCACTGGTGAGGCCACACGTGGAGTGCTGGGTCCAGTTCTGGACCGTCCACTACAAGAGAGACATGGATATATCGGAGGAGTCCAACAAAGCACCACAAAGATGATGAAAGACTGGGGCATCTCTCCTATGAGGAAAGGCTGAGAGAGCTGGGACTGGTACTTCTGGAGAAGAGAAGGCTCAGATGGGGGATCTTATCAACGTGTACAAGTACCTGAAGGGAGGGTATAAAGAAGATGGGGCCAGGCTCTTTCCAGTGGTGCCCAGTGACAGGACTGGAGGCAATAGGTGTACACTGAAACACAGGAGGGTTCCTCTGAACATCAGGAAACACTTTTTTACTGTGAGGGTGACTGAGCACTGGCACAGGTTGCCCAGAGAGGTTGTGGAGTCTCCGTCCTTGGAGATATTCAAAAGCCGCCTGCACATGGTCCTGAGGAACTGGTGCCAGGGGTCTCTGCATGAGCAAGAGGGTTGGAACAGATGACCTCCAGAGCTCCCTTCCAACCTCAAGTATTCTATGAGTCTGTGAACTTAAAATAAATAAATCTTAGTCTACTCAATTTTAACCTTATAAGAACTGAAAGCAAGCTTGTCCTAAGGGGAAATCCCTGCCCAGAAGAACTCTGGCCCAGGCTTGAGACTTTATAGTTTCAGTTTCAACTTCATTAGACATTAAATCCAGGTTTTCAACCCAAGCATCCTATTCCACTCATATCTTACAAAAGATTCTGGATATATCTACACATGAATTCCAAGCTGGCAGATACAAGCAAGCTCTCATAAAAAATTATATGCCATAATGCTCATAGTGCTTAACCCATGGTAAATAATCCTGCCTCTTATCTAATATACCCAATGTTAACAGGGTACTTTGATTTTGCATGGTTCAGAGTATGCGTTGTCAGCAAATATGCAAGAAGTGTTTAAAAGTTATGATTTGTTTCAAAAAGTCTTGTCTGAAGACATTTATTTTGAAGTAAGAGTCATACGGATATATGCTATTTTGTATGCAGACCATTACATTTTTGGTACTTGTTTCCATTACGGGAATGACACCACATCAGTTACTCAAAGGCATTTATTTTCAGTATCATAAAATCTCTTATATAGTGGTCTACTGTTTTTTTTTTCTTTTTTGCAATGTTTAAAAAATGAACATAAACAGATTCATAATTTACTTTCAAGGAAATGTGAAACTTCTGAAAGTGAAGAAAGATGTTTCCTGGATATTTTGTAGATCTTTGCAAAAAAGCATTGCAAGCTTTCAATGATTTATAAATGCACTTTAAATAAAAGTGTGATAGCAAGTTCTAACTTATATTAGGTAATTCATTAGCTGTGAATAAATGTCCTGGTTTTGGCTGGGATAGAGTTAATTTTCTTCCTAGTAGCTGGCATAGTGCTGTGTTTTGGATTTAGCATGAGAATAATGTTGATAACACACCGATGTTTTAGCTGTTGCTAAGCAGTGCTTACACTAGTCAAGGACTTTTCAGCTTCTCAGCCAGCAAGGAGGTGCACAAGAAGCTGGGAGGGGGCATAGCCAGGACAGCTGACCCAAACTGGCCAAAGGGATATTCCATACCATATGACCTCATGTTCAGTATATAAGCTGTGGGGGAGTTGGCCGGGGGACAGCGACCGCTGCTCAGCGACTGTCTGGGCATCAGTCAGCCGGTGGTGAGCAATTGCATCGCACATCACTTGCTTTGTATATTCTTCTATTATTATTATTATTACTATTCCACTTTATTTTATTTCACTTGTTAAACTGTTCTTATCTCAACCTATGAGTTTTCTCACTTTTACTCTTC
>NW_008824000.1:915040-918059 GCF_000699105.1 Pygoscelis adeliae
GGGGCGGTGGGCAGTGAGCGAGTGGCTGTGTGGTGCTCAGTTGCCGGCTGAGGTTAAACCATGACAATAAATATGCATCTTACTGTAGAATTTTAAGGTTCAAAATATACAATTAAAAATCTTTTTCCTATGTCTTTGTTTCTCATAGGATTTAGGAAAAAGACATTTGTGTTTAGAAAGAGATTCACTGGGAGTATAAGTGGTGAAAAAGAAAAAAACAAAGAAAAAAAGGAAAGACATCTTAAAATTCTGATTGTACGTAGCTCAGCACTGCAGAATCATAATCACAGTCTGTAGATATGATGTTGAATAAAGAATATGAAAAAGCTTTTCAGTGAATAGATACAATCCTTACTTAAGCACTACTCAGCAATGGACTATTTTTCAAGGGTTCAGTTCACTGAATTCAATAACAAAACATTACAGTTCATTATAGATGCAAGTCCAATGTTTAAACATCTAAAGGTCCTTGGGTTGAAAAAGAAGAAAAAGAAGTTAAAAAATAAGCTCTGTCTTGAGTCTTTATATAGTTAGTCTAGTCATATCTGTTCAAGGTGATTTGCATCTGAATATTATTTTATCAGTGTTAGTACTCTGCCCAGTAACACAAAGCATTTGACTGAAAAAATTAGACAGTTTTCTAAATGATGAAGAACCTCTAGCTGTCTTTAGCCGTCTCTTGTGCACTCTGTCTGAAACTGTTCCAGGTTATTCAACTGGGAAACATTTTGAAAGTCACCCCCTGAAGAAAATGTCGTTCTTATCATACTGGCACCAAACATTCCATTCCTAGCTGTTATAACTCACTTGCGACTTTTGGCAAATTCAGGGGATTAAGGATAAAATATTATAGATAAGAACATTGATATTTTCTCCCTTAAAATGTAGTTTAACTGAGTTTTTCTATTTCTGTGTACCAAAATGACACAAACTTATCTAGCCTTCTCCAAGCCACCTAAGTTCCATCTAGTTGCTTCTAATAATATTTATTCATCCAAAGATATGCTTATATTCTTTCATTACAAAAGCCTCTTCTTGTCAGTCTTTTCAGAACCGCATTTAAGAAGGATCATGTAGAACACATAATTTTACTTATGTGAAAACCCATATTAGAATCCCATTTTTAATTCTGAATGTTGTTTTTAATAACCCAAAAGAACAAAAACTCCAAATTTTACATATTAGGTAGCATACATACATACACACATGTGAAATGCAGATATATGTTTTTACATACATGTATGCATTTCTATAAATACACATATAACTTAAAATATTTATGATTACCCTCATGGCTGCAAAAATATTAATTACATAATAACAACTTTTATACTTAGATATTGATTTTCATTGGTTTTCACCTTGTGCATTCAGTTGTAAACTTATGGACTCAAAACAATACAGCTAATACAAGGAACTCACCAAATGTGATCACAGTGGAGTGGCTATTTCATGACATACATATGCTTGAAAATCAGGGCCATAAATACATTATCATTAGAGAGAGAAAAAAAAAGTCAGTAAAGTTATTTTATGGATTGATTACAAAGTCCATATATGCCGAAGAGTCATAGAAAACTCTGGAGAAGGATATATGTTATCCATTGATGCTTACTATAAAATAGAAATATTTTAATTTATGATTGCTTATATAATAAAAAATCATTTTTTCCATAGTCATAAGGCCACATCAAATGATCTGATCTGTTTGGATTTTTTTTGTTTGGGTTTTTTTTGTTGTTGTTGCTTTAGGTTTTGGGTTTTTTTTTAACTCAAAAGACATTTAGGACAAATAAAGGTATTACAGTACCCTGAAAAATTAATGGGTTTACGTTTATCATAACCAGTGTTTAAGACCTTGAGACTTCTGCATACAAGACAGCAACAAAACAAATTCACAAAATACAAAATAGTACTGAGCATTTTCATCTCGTGTTTTTAATTTGATCTCAACTTTATTATAGCTTCATTAATTGTAAATGCGCAAGTAAATCTAAGTGCTCCTCTGAAGCTCAGGCAATGTGTTCATATTTCATGTAAAGCAAGATTTCCCCACTGAACTGCTCCTGTATTAATAATGCACAGGTTCAGTAACTCGTCAAGGTTTGTAGTATTATAAGCTCAATATCATTCAGCGGTGTTGGTTGATACAACTTCATACATTGAGCATTTTGTCTTGCAGATATCAACTGATTAGTCCTGTTGCATTTTCTACAGTAATAGGCTAAAAGGGAACACACTTCCAAAAAAAAACCCAACAACAAACAGAACAGAAGCACTGGCTTGATATCTTTACTAAAGGAACAAGTAAAACAATTTCTGCATAAAAATTATGAATTTCCCTTCCTATCCATACTTTAAAATGCCACCATTTGGTGATTATTCCAATACTACCGTAATACTCCTGAACATTTTACATCATTTTTAGATAGTGTTATCTAGCTTTAAATATAGAATCACAGAATCATAGACTCATACAATCATTAAGGTTGGAAAAGACCTCTAAGATCATCAAGTCCAACCATCAACCCAACACGACCAGGCCCACTAAACCATGTCCCTAAGCGCCTCATCTACACATCTTTTAAATACCTCCAGGGATGGTGACTCAACCACTTCCCTGGGCAACACGTTCCAATGTTTAACCACTCTTTCAGTAAAGAAATTTTTCCTCATGTCCAATCTAAACCTCCCCTGGCACAACTTGAGGCCATTTCTTCTCATCCTATCACTAGTTACTTGGGAGAAGAGACCGACACCCACCTCGCTACAACCTCCTTTCAGGTAGTTGTAGAGAGCAATGAGGTCTCCCCTCAGCCCCCTTTTCTCCAGGCTAAACAAACCCAGTTTCCTCAGCTGCTCCTCATAAGACTTGTTCTCCAGGCCCCTCACCAGCCTCGTTGCCCTTCTCTGGACACGCTCCAGCACCTCAATGTCCTTTCTGTAGTGAGGGGCCCAAAACTGAACACAGTAGTCGAGGTGTGGCCTCACCAGTGCCGAGTACAGGGGCACCATCACT
>NW_008824000.1:921233-921449 GCF_000699105.1 Pygoscelis adeliae
GAGTGGAAACCATAGCCGGTCCTCTTCTGGGAGGGCGATGACTACCAGTTGAGTTGGCCTCTAGAGCCAGGAGGGGGACTGCGCTCTGACCGTTCGCCTTCCCTGCACCAACTGCCACACCATGCCCTTCTGATGCGCCACGCTCCGGGTCGCTCGCGCTCCCTGGGGGCTGCTCTTGTGTGTGAGGGGGTTTGGCCGCCGCCCCTCTTGTCCCCG
>NW_008824000.1:921568-925497 GCF_000699105.1 Pygoscelis adeliae
TCCTCCGGGTCAGGGGGCCTGGGCTGGGGCACCCTCTCACTCCCTGCGCTTTTGCCTTCGCGGGTTTTGCCGCGGTTTTGCCGCTTCAGGAAGGGTCCCCCAGCACGATACTCCGCTTCGGAACCCTTCGCCTCAGTGGCTATATTTTCAACATACTAATTTTGCCTATGATGTTTGATAGCTGCTAGGTTCTAACCCTGTTTTTGCAAGACTTTTTTTTTGGTTAAATATGTTTTAACTGGAAAAAAATATAAAAATATGTATTTAACAGCAGTAAGCTGTATCTACTTAGATAGTTTTAGACATAGACATCATAAAGCAGAGGAATTGTATCATTTGCATTGTAGGAGATGAAATGTGTGTTAAAATTATATTTTTCAGTCTCAATATATTGAGTCTGAAAGCAATGTATGGTCATAGGCATCTGGACAGGTAATTATTCTTAGCAAAAGTAATTTACTGTATTCGTCAAAACCAATGAATGTTAAAGAAAAAAAAAATATAATTTTTGTTCCTTGACGAATTTAGTGACAAGAACAAAAAAGTAAAAATTTTAGCAGTATTTATAGATTTTCACTTAAATTCCTTATCCCAGTCTTCTAAACTTCATGGTGAAATAGACCAAAAATCTAAAATCTGACCTATATTCTGTATAAAATCAGACACCTGAAAGATAAAACATTTGTAAAAATGAATTGCATTCATAAAATGCAAATAATCTAATACAGCTTGTTGTGATATTTTAAATAAGAGATTTACATTACTTAAAAGTTCCTATTTCTTTAAATATTACTTGCATGTTGCATTATTATAATATGTCATATAACATAGATTTCCTTTGTTTCAGGGATTTTTTTTAATTCTTACATAATTAAAACAGAAATCCACATTTTTCTTTTTAACTAGCCAGTCTTCTATTAATATTCAAAGTTTTCATTCATCATCTGGCAATTTTATTCTGAAAATACTCATGGCAAGATACATGCATTTTCATGAGAAAAAAGTTTATTGTTCCTCATACTCGTATTTTACCTATTTCTACAACACAGTATGCAATGTATGCATGCACTTTATACAACATTAAAAAAAAATCCACAAACTGAATATATTTGCAAAAAGCCTTTCTTTATATCTGAAACTTGACCCACCTTTTACCTTAAAAATATCATGCTACAAGCTACAAGCTTATCTGTAATGCTAGTACTTGAAATTCTGGGGAAATAAAGAAGATACTCAAGGCTTCACCGGAAAACTGCTCTGCACATTCGCAGTCTCTCACCTTGCACTCACAAGTTATCAGGTGCCAGCTGCAGTAAAAAGAAATTGCTGTGAATTGTTGTCCTATGCATAAGCACTTGCCATTTAGTACTGGCAGCACTGTGAAATAGACTGTGACCCCAGTTCTTCATGGCAGTCAGTTTCACATGATTTATTGTATTATGGGGAAAGTTTGCTTTTATTCATGTAGAGGGAAAAAAAAGGTCTGACACCTAATCAAGGTGCTTCATAAGTCCTGTAACTAACAAATTTTCACTCCAGAAATTTCCTTAAGTGTTAAAACACACAGGATGGCCCTCAACCAGTAACACTTAAAATAGTGGCATCAACTTCAGGCTTTACCGTGAAGTTCTAAACTTAGGACCAAGTTTTGCCTACTTTAGATATGATTATCCATGAGTATCAGAAAACAGATTAAATGTAAAAAAGTAATGTAAAAAGTAAAATGAAACAAGGAATTTTCAATTTAAAAATACTGCAATTGCTATGAACTGTATGGACAATAGATTCCATGAGCAGAATATTTTTCATTTTAAATTTGAAAAATACTATTCATGTTCTGAACATTAAAAATCAAGATTTAAAAAAAATCCTAATTTTAAAAAGGACTTTTTTTTTAACTTTAAGCTGTAAAACTGCTGGGAGTATGATCACATATTAGTACTGTTAAATAAGAAAAGCCAATAGTGGAGACTAACATAAAAAGGAATAAGAGTTGAGTAATACAACACAGACTGAAGGTCAGTACTTGTAACACATTAGCAGCCTAAAATATAGTCAATTTAACTGTATAGAAGTATAAAATGTGCTCTCCTTTTGCAGGCAATTCTATATGACTAAATTCAGAAGTGCTCTTTTAGCTGTTTCTCTATGGAAAACGGTCAATGAATTTTTGGTGGGAAGGCTTTGTACTATTGCTATAATAAAGAAGCTTAAAATTTGCAATGTCACATTTGAGGACTCTAACACCATAGGAGAAACAACAAGAGGAACAAGGAGGCAGAAGTAAGTAAGGAAAGTTTTTAGAATGGAATTTTGTAGAAATTTGAGGATTAATAACTGGAAGGGACGGATGCACTCCAAACAATTGTCTTAACATGAAGACTTTGCAGTAAGGTACCTACTGAATTGCCTATCATAAATATCTTTTGTTTCATCACAGGATATATAAAGATAATAGGGGACCACAATTTTCTCTGATGTGCATGTGATCCAGTAGTTCTGCAATTGTTCAATTGGGATGTTCATCTGGATTTCTCCTGAAGTCTATTGGATGTCAATGGCACAGGATATATTTATGACATGAGGGGGAAAATAAATCCTGTTCATAGGACATAGGTGACCTCAGCAGCTTTTAAAGCCTGCAGTCTTTCCTCTGTAAAAATGCTCCAATGTATTTTAACACCACAGGAGTTTAATTGTGTTGATCATTGTCTCAGTGTAAAAATAATCTTAGATTTACTTAGAGAATACTTAACTTTGTTACCTAAAGAAGTCTTAAACAGTTTCCTTTTAATTTTATTTCATGAAAAAATATGCATTAGGCACATTTTTCTTCTTTTTCTCAATTCTTGTTCAATTCTTATCACAACTTTCAGTGGTTATTGGATAATATTGTTAAAATACAAACACTAAGTCCCTGTAGTCAGGACAGTCTTTCCACTTGAGTACTAATTTTGTGGAACTTTAACATGAGCTTAATGCTAAGTATGCATTGAAGTGCTCCACAGGCAGGAATCTTTTCCTGAATGAAAGGTAAAGTGAAATAAGTGAAAGCTTCATCATATCTGAATAACAGTAAGTTATTGCAGCTTGCTAAAATCAAATGGAAATAAATTTCATAGACCTAGAAAGCAATAACTGATTGAATAAAAATAGTATCTTGAATTGAAAATAATCCTTAGCTAAACTCTAAAGAGGAATGACAGGTACCTTTAAATAATCAGAATGAGTAACTTGTAAATTAATACTGATTAGAAGATAAGAGAAGATAGTACTTCTTTTTCAGAAAGCATGCACATTCCTCAGTGTTAGTGCCTTGGGAAATTCCTTCAAGAAAAAATAACAAACATGCTAACAACTTCAAGTAGGAATTGTAATTTATGATTACCATTTTGTGCATGAGATAAAAATAAATATACAGACAGAAACAGGATGTTGTAACAAAATTAATTTTTTCAAAAACACTAAATATAGGTTAACAAGATTCATTTGCTTCCTTGGAATTTTTGACTGTTCAAAATGCTAGAATAAAACCAACATTTAAAGGATGAAGTATTTTTCTGCTAGTGTTTGAATACTGTTAGTGTTCATCTCCTTCTGAGCTCCACATGCTCCACATAGATTTGCAGTCTTCTGTTTGCAGATTAGGTAGGGTCTCAAAAGTTTAGTTCATAATAAATAAGAGAGCTCATATCAATTTTCAGCTAGATGTTATTGACAACCTGATGTCACTTGCTTGTCTCATGGGACCTCCAATAGTTTTTCATTCCTTGCTCAACATTTCTTTGGATTTTTCAATTAATTCATATCCCATCCAAATTGTTACCAAACATTTCATGGTGTAGTGGTTTAACCTCAGCCAGCAACTGACCACCACACAGCCACTCGCTCACTGCCCACCGCCCCGGTGGGATGGGGGGGGGAATCGG
>NW_008824000.1:925756-942537 GCF_000699105.1 Pygoscelis adeliae
TTCACTGGCAGAGTATGGGAAGCTGAAAAGTCCTTGACTTAGTGTAAGCACTGCTTAGCAACAGCTAAAACATTGGTGTGTTACCAACATTATTCTCATGCTAAATCCAAAACACAGCACTATGCCAGCTACTAGGAAGAAAATTAACTCTATCCCAGCCAAAACCAAGACACATGGCAAGGATCATTTTCTCTACTGCCACTGTGCTAAGATGTGAAATGAGCAAAACCAGCTTTTCCAAAGAAAATTCTGCTCTGGTATTCTGTATCCTCTTTCTTGGTTTTAAATTAATGTATCAAGCTATTTCCTGCTAAGGATAAATTATCATCTTAAACTACTTGATTTAAGTATTTAAAATCCTTACCAACTTTGAATGTAATAGAGTTTTAATCTTTCAATCTTTCTTTACTGATTCTATCTAAAGCTATAATAAGATGTCCTTTCTCACATATGCTATCAGTTATTTGTAACATTTCTCAATACTTAGTAGTATATTATGTAAAGGCACAGGATTTTATTTGCTATTTTCAAAATGTTACACAAAATGTCTGTACTGGGTGCAGGTGCCCAGGTGCTGGCAGGGGGGGGCTGCAGGGTCACCTCTGTGAGGTGAGGCCGGGACTGCCCTGAACTGGACACAGCCAGTTCCAGCTGGCTCCAACAGACCCATCACATGGCACAGCTGAGCCCCTCAGCTGAGCTGGTGGCACCTCTGGGAAAGCGTACGTCAGATAGGTTTAAAAATGCCATGCAGCAGTGAAAGGAGTGAGGAAAAAATGCAAGAGAAACAGCCCTGCAGACACCAAGGTGAGAGAAGGAGGAGAGGGAGGAGGTGCTCCAGGCACCACAACAGAGATTCCCCTGCAGCCTGTGGAGGACCGCACACCAGAGCAGATGGATATTTCCTGAAGGAAACTGCAGCCTGGGAAGGACCCACGCTGGAGCAGGGGAGACGTGTGAGGAGGAAGGACAGGCAGAGGCGAAGTGTTATGGACTGCTGACAACCCCCATTCCCTGTCCCCCCGGGCCGCTTGGGGTAGGAGGAGGTAGAGGAGTCGGGAATGAGTGAGGAGTCAGAAGTGAAAGCTGAGCCTGGGAAAGGGGGGTGAGGTGGGGGGAAGGTGTTGTTTCAATTTGTCTTTGTGTCTCATCATCCAAATTTTTTTTAATTGCAATAAATTAAATTAATTTTCCCCAAATCAAGTCTGTTTTTTCCCCTAATGGTAATTCGTAAGTGATTTCCCTGTCTTTATCTCAGCCCACGAGCTTTTTCATCCCCCTGTCAGTTGAGGAGGGGGAGTGAGAGAGTGGCTGGGTGGACATCTGACAGCCCCCCAAGGTCAACCCACCACAATTTCATAGTATAAACATGGATAATGAAGCTTCAGATTAATAAAATATGTCTTCCCTGTAAAATAAGACATCTGTATAGATGTATTTTTTATCTACTAGGAAAATCTGTGTAGTAAAAGACTCATTAATGTCTTTTACAAAATTATCCACAAAGCAAATTCAGTTGGTGAAACAAAGGTGAATACACAAGGTTATGAGATTCTCTTGCTTCAGGTATTTTATTGATAGACATGAAAATAGTGATGAATTACCGGTCACTTCTCTTATTAGCTACTCAACTTCAAAATCATTAGAGAACATTATTTCCATCATAATCACAGTTTATCATTCATCTTTTACATTGTGTGAAGGAAATGCTCTTTCAAATGCTACAAGAAGTCCTCTCTATGAACTATGCAATAAAAGAATACCTAAGAATGTACTATTTCTTTTTTCACTACTGATAGGTAGCAATTACAGAAAAATGGAAAAGTAAAATTAACCACTGATCTATAATATCCTTTCCTTGAGACAGATTATTAGCAGCAGTTTTCTCTTTGTGCTATATATCTGTGTTCTCTATTGTCACCCACTGTATTGAAGTTCAAGTAGTTCTGTAAATCCCCTCTATAGTCTGTCTGTTTATACCTTCAGGCTACAAAGTGATTGGCTGAGTGCCTGGACAGTGATGCCAAACTTGAAGTATCTTCTAGGACTGTTAACTACAACACACTTGTTTCCACTGCTGGAGGAATGCTTAAATGTTGCCAAGAGGCAGTGTTTTTCACTTTTTCAGAGGAACACCACAGCTCTTACATTTTTGCAAACCTCTGCTATAAACAAGAACTAAAAAATAGTTAGGTGTCTGGAGTCTAACCATTGCTTATTTTGATGAACAACTGAAAAGGAAACAAAAATATTTCGGCAAATTGCCATTGCTTCAGTCACCTGAAAAAGAATGAGCTTTGAGACAAACTGCACCACACTCACTAATTAATTTGCCCTGTATGTTGTAAATCTAAAGCATTGACTGTGTAAAATATTACTTATTAATGTGAAAAAGACTCTTTAAAAACAAAGATTGCCCCTGCATGAGTGTAATCATTGAAAGTCAAAAGTGTGCACAGCCATTTTGTCGGAACGGCTTGCTTACACCAAGTGGAAATGAAACTGTTCTTGTCCTATAACGTCAGTAGGCCAAATGTCACTTAAAACACTCCAAAAATAGCTCAAGATTTCAGTGTGAATTTAATCTCTTTTTCTCACCCAAAGATTAGCTACTGCTGCTTAGGTCCCCTCCTTTTCATCTCTCGCGTTTTTATGGCCATTCTTTTGTTTTGTTTTTTTCCCAGATTCTTTTGAATTGAGAAGATGTGACTTTTGAGAAGAGGGCTTCTCTGTCTTTTAAAATATTATGCTAATAATACATGATTGGAGAAAGTTTCCAGTAAGAATTCAATGCCAAGAAGTTTATTGATGGTGTAATATAGTTCAAGGTCGACTTTAAAATTATGTACATGATTCTTGGATGCAATTTCCTTTAAAAAGTAAAAACCTTTAAAAAAGGAAGAAATCATACCAGACAATGGTATTTATTTGCAAATGGTACTCAGTATCAGTATGAGGGTCCTTACTGTTATGTGAACTGAGCTGGTAAAGGAAAGGGTGACAGCAGAAGGCTGCTGTCTTACACTGACTAACGCTCACTGCTGAAAAAAGCAGCGAGGAATGTGTTCTGTTAAAGAACCTTCTCTGGCAGAAGATTAATGTAGGATCTCATGACTTTGCAATCAGTTGCAGCTGTAGGTAGGAATAAGCCAAATGAAAAAAATGTACTTCTGCTCCTACTTTTCCTGTTTTATCTTCATGTAAAGATTTATCTTCATATAAAGATTCCTATTTTCCCTCAATCCCTTCTTCTGTCAATCTCTTGAACCCCTTGAATAATAATTCTTCTCTTGTCCTGTGTCTACACTGGTGCATTTCTGAATTCCCTATCAGCAAATAGCTTTCCTCCCTGATTCAGCCACTCTACTTCTCTCTCAGATAACACGGTACTCTTTACACCTACTTCTTATTCACCACACTCTCATTTGTCCCACAAATTCTCTATCTTTTATGTCCTCATTCTTTCCTCACTGTGCTGAAGCTTTCAGGAAAGGAATTAAATCAAGAAGAAACATATGTCTCATTTTTCAGGCCTGTGCTTATCAGTCCATCACATGAAGTGGTAGAAGTTCAGGTCAGTTCTGTCTATGGCTGATTACTTCTTTAGGGGTTCAGAGTTGTTCAGAAAATAGACACTCTATGTCCTTTCTGGACCACATGCAACTCAGCTTCAGAGTTTAGCAGCAAATTTTTAACAGGTCTCTCCTGAATGTATGTCAATTACATCATTGGATTTGAAGCATGTGATGGAAGAATGGCATTTTTCTTAATAAACAGAACTGGCAGTAACTTGAAAAGCTGTTTATTGACATCCTGATCCAAACACAGATCTGAAAAGAAGAACTGTCCATTTGAAAGACCTTATTCAAATTATAGACATGCTACTGCCTCTTAAGAAGAGGCATTCATACCCCTCTTTCTACACAAACAAACAAACATCTTATTTTTTTTCTTCTTTTTTTCCTATTTTTTTTCTATTTTTTTCCTCTAAACACATTTTTGGAGATTGTGGATCCATTTATGTCAAAAATTGTAATCAAGGTGATGCAGCATGCATGACTGACTCCAAATGCCTAAAGTTTGGCAAAATTATCAACAGCTGAAAACAGCTTCAGAACAGGAAGCATTATCCAGCCTGCACTCCATGTGTTAGTATCTGCACTAACTATAATTACAGTTTGTAGCTATAAATTTTATATGAAGCACCATCAGGAGCTATATGACCTTCTAGACACCTTTTTTCAAATCCAGTTATTTCCATACTCTGTCCTTCACATACCCACAAAAATGACTAAGTGATCTATTCTGAGCACTCCTATATTAACCAGGGCCAAGATGTGTATTAAGAAAAAACATTCGTAATATCAAACGCCTGTCTACAAATTTTACTGCATATTTTGGACAGAAAGGAATCATTTGCCTGCAACTAATGTTTTTGCATTTTTTTAATTGTTAGCTAAATTCGTGGGCCCCAGAAGTATTCTGACACATGCAAGGGGTAATGATCTAGGAAAATTGAAAAGTGTGATACTGATTAGGGAAATGAAAAGAGACTCTGCATGAGTCATTACCAAAAGGTTTGATAATGCATTCAAAGCATTATTCAGTGACAGACATTTTCCAATGGACATTCAGAAGGATAAAAATAGAGGAACAAACAGAGCTCATAATTTTATAAAAGTAGTGATAAGTTTCCTACTAAAGCAATAATAATGGAAATAAGTCTGCCATCTTGCAATCTCGCTGAAGTGGATAACCCTTTCATTGAAGGAAGATGTAAATGGAAAATTATTTTTATACTGAAGAAGCTGTGAATTTCAAAGATTAAAATGAAAACTGACTTTCCACTTTGGCAATAACCTCATTGGGGTCAAAATCTTTCACCATCCCTGCTGTCTGTAGTTCAGTTACTACCTAGTCACCTGCAGCTAACTAGCTGCAAAATAAGATAAAAAATCTCATGCAGATAATTGAGTACCTTGTGAAGAATGGAAGGGTTCAGGTATTACTGGATATTGTGACCTATTTCCCCAATTGTAGACAGTACTGTAGCAAACTTCTTCTTGATAGTTTCTAGCAGGCTGAGTGAAGGAGCAGTACAGAAAAAGATAGGATAGGATAGGATAGGATAGGATAGGAAGCATAAGGATAGGATAGGATAGGAAGCATAACTTGTAAGGAGTAATATCTTCTTAAAACAGAGATGGAGAGGAAAAGTTCCCATAAATTAAGAAAAATAATTCTTCAAACATAAGTGAAAGAAAATCTAAATGATCAATGAATCAAGTTTGGGATAATGTAATTATAGTTAATATAAGCTTCTAAAAGTATTAAAACATGACAAAGAAATGTCACTAACAGTAAGTTATATCTTTATTAATTACATGAACTTATCTTTGGAACCCATTAGAAATATTAATTTTACTTCAAATATACCATTTTCTGTTATCAACTCACCTCATGTGAGACTCAGAATAATTCTGTAGCAAGTGCATTAACATTATTGCTACACGTAGATTTTGTCTTCCAGCTTCAAATGTACATTAGCTAACCAACTCCATGGGGAAAATGTTTCTTTTGCAAGTTGTGGCTCTGTGAGCACCGTCATTGGCAGTGTTGTTGCATTGCAAAGTACTGAAAGAAAATTATATTACTGTTTCAGAAATGGTTATTTAGGGTATATTTCCAGAGAGGTGTTTTATTATGGCAGGATGACAGCTTAAAAGAAAGGTAGGGGTGCAGAATCTAGGCATTCCCACAACTCATTGTCCTGCAAATACATGGATTACTGCAGCGCGAAAGAAGCAACTGTATTCAAGAACAGTCAACAAATCTCTGCGTGTATAGTTACTGTGAGAGGCTTGAAATGAGGAAAGTTGAAAGCGACTTTTGTGCTGCTCAAAGACTCATTCAGGCATGGAGGGAGCGAAGCTTCATCTCTCCAGTTTAATAAACTAGTTCATTTTTAATTAAGCAATAAGGTATGGTAGGGCATAAACTGTACTGCATTAATTCACAGTTAGTGTGCTGCTGCTAGCCATGAGGCTGAAGGATAAGTCACCATCAATGCAACTAGGCATGAATTACCACCACTGAGTGTTCATTTTGGAGTGTCTTATGGCCACTGTAAAAAAGTTATTATTTTGAAAATATTTATATTGTTAATTAAAGGTGTGCACAAATGCATTTTTTTTTTAAACCATGTCCAGTTTATTCTATTTTTTAAAGTTTATACATTTATTCAGCAAGGGACGAATTCACCTCTCCCTGCACAAAGCCCATTTACAATGAAATAAGTGGCAATAGGGGAAGGGAATAATAACTGTTGTTTTCTTTTCTGCTATTTCAGCAGCTTCAGTTCCTTTCTGAAGGGTTTGCATACAGAATTATTACAAATGTGAAATAAAAATATTAGTCGTTAAAAAAGAGTTTAAATAAATCTTGGAAGCTGAAAATTCCTAGTTCTGAGCAGGAGATCAAATTCTTCTTCCTGTTTTGCTGCTGTAAATACCAAGTAAATCCTTTGTAGCACAGCAGAATAAGTCCCCTAACTTCAGGGAGACACTCTGTATTCAAGTAACAGAAGATTCTGTCCTATTGACTCTAACTGGAATATAATTAATTTTGCAGAGCATTTACCTACTCCTTGTCTCTTTACCTATCAGAGATTTCACGTGTGCCACATAGTGGAACGACAAACAAGTTCCCACAAGGTGTGCCACACACAAGCTTCCACCATCCCCACTCCGAGTTAAATCTCAGCCAGCTTTGGTCCAACAGTACTGCGGTCTCATCACTGTGGGAGAAAAATGAAAATCAACATTTAATAACATAGAAGGCATATTGTCCTTAGTATGCTTTCAATAAAACCCTTATATTTCTTTTTTAAATAAAGATAAGCTTTACTACAACCAGAAATTTAATGTTGATTAATGATGCAGATGGACAGACAAAAACATACTAACAGGACAAACAAAAATGTTAAATAAAACTTTAAATATCTTCATCCATTCTTACAAGTTCTGTACTAATTATAGTTCCTTTCAGTACTGTTCTTCTTTTCCTTTTGTAATGTTTAACAAGGTTAGTACCCAATGAAAGAATTTCTGGCTTATTCTTCATTTTGAAGAGGACATGTTAGCACTGAGACAGGTCCTAATAATATAAGCTGGCAACAAGTTCTGTGTATATTATCATCAAAAGTCAATTTCTGTGATATGAGACCAAATGTATGGAATATCCTGCATTTGGAGCACATTGCATGATTAGATTTCTTTATGCTGGTGAAAACCAATTAACAACACAATAGGATATGATACAATGCAACCATCCCATCTTGTAACAAAGTAATTATTGCATCTCTTCCAAACATTATTTCAGGATTTTCTTTTCCATATGGTATATGAAAGAAAGTCATTGGCAGCCTTGAGTTGCTATGTCTGCCAAAAGTGCTCTTTGGTAAGCAGTAATTCAAGGAGCAAATAAGTTTTTATGTATGATTAGCTGATTGAATGACCATGTGAAATAGGTAAATTTTATTATTCATGAATAATCCATGTCTGTGAATATATTATTGCTATTAATTTTGTATAAAGTACTATTTTTGAGATATTTAAGAAAGATACGTATCATTTTTATTAATAGTGTCAAAGTGTAGAAAACAGTATAGCAGTGCAGCAATGTCTACTGGCAGTACCGAGGTTTCATATGGCCTGAAAACTGCACATCATGTTGTGCACTCTCAGGGGTTAAGTAATCCATCTTATCTTCACAGAAGACAGTAGCAACTAGAATTAGGAACTTCATTAAGGTAAGAGCACTTATGCGTTCTCTCATGATCACCTGGGCTGGAAGTGTCACTCATCACTAGAGCTCTCGATCATAGTGTGAGTTTGAGCTGTTGACCCAGTTTTAAATAAACACTGGATTTTAACTAAGCCAGAAATACACTGGACTTTTAAATGATTAAACGTCCTTTCAGGGAAGAGGAAGGACATTGATGATTTTATTCTGTCTTCTAAGAAACTTTTAAAAGAACCAACAAAACTCCCGCATAGCTCAGAAATTGTCTAAAGCTAAACCAACTTCACATAGTCCTTCACAACCTAGTCATCATTATTTTCTCCCCAGCTTAAGTGAAACTTCAAAAAACCAGAAAGCAATTGTCTTTCTTTTTTTGTTTAAACAGCTTTAATACTCAGTAGCAACAAGGAATGACACACCAACAATAGGTCTATTTTCTATCTTATTGGTAAAATAAAATAGTAGACAAGGCCAATTTATCCTCTAATATTTTATGAACATGCGTACAGTACAGTGAAAGGCATCAGTACATCTCATCTGTCTGATTCTCACATGGCCAACATACTGATGTTGATAACTGCTTCTAGTCATAAGCAGAATACACCACAGTTACCTTTCTAGGTCAACCTTAAAATTACTATTTGAACCCCTGATTTTCACATTTCTGAAAGTAGAATGGTATAAGTAGGTAGACCCATATTCTACCTATAAAAGAAGCAATAAGGCTGGCTAATAGTGACGTTTGGACATGGAGTAACTGGACATGGAGTGACTGGAAAATTATTTTCCCTGGTGGTGGCCAATGTTAAAAGAGAGAACTGCAAGATGATATGTAGCAACATTGACAGACACTAAGGCTCACGTCTGACATGT
Organism: Pygoscelis adeliae; assembly: GCF_000699105.1. NCBI lineage: Eukaryota > Metazoa > Chordata > Aves > Sphenisciformes > Spheniscidae > Pygoscelis > Pygoscelis adeliae. The sequence goes on from NW_008824000.1 coordinate 934,433, forward strand.
TCAGGTTTACAAGGAACGCATTTTATTACTGATTAGATTGATAGGAAATTTTGTGTCAGTTTAACAATTTCAATGTTTTTTATTTTAAAAGGTAAACAAAATATTTTGGTTTGAGCTAAAATCTAAATGTGATTTGTAAAGAAGACATATGAACAGACACACAAGTAATACTCAGCTAGATATGTTAAATATAACATCCTTTTCATCCTGGTTAGTGGAGATGTTTTAAACTCTAGAAACTTAAAAGTTAAAGAAAAAATTTAAAGAAATGACTTGCAATATATATGTTTGAAGATCAGGTTAATAATCCCTAGTTCAGCCTACTGTTCTAGTTCATATCTCATTTTAAGATTTTTTACCAAATTCATTTGCCAGTGTCACTAACATAAAGCCAGAACAGTTTTCATGAGAATATTTTTGTGCCATTATTACACAAATCTAAGACAGTTCTATCACCTATATCTCTGTCCTTCTTTCTTTGTGAATTTTTAATAAGCTTGACTGGTGCTCAGGCAATTTAATTATAGCCATAAAAAGGTTTGACTTGGTTTCTTTGTTTAAGAAGAATAACAATATGGAGAAAAACAAGCATTGATAACTAGATTCATAATGACAGTGGCCCAAATGGATATTTGAAAATCAGACCTTCTCTTTATTGTCTATGGTCATTTTATGCTTGACATAGTGTCCTGGTTTCAGCTGGGATAGAGTTAATTTCCTTCCTAGCAGCTGGTACAGTGCTGTGTTTTGGATTTAGGAAGAGAATAATGTTGATAACACACCAATGTTTTAGTTGTTGCTAGGTAGTGTTTACACTAGTCAAGGACTTTTCAGCTTCCCATGCTCTACCGACTGAGAAGGCTGGAGGTGCACAAGAAGCTGGGAGGGGGCACAGCCAGGACAGCTGACCCAAACTGGCCAAAGGGAAAAAAAAGACATAAACTGGGGAAAGAGGGCTGGGGGGGGGGCACTGCTCGGGGACTGGCTGGGCATCGGTCAGCGGGTGGTGAGCAATTGCATTGTGCATCACTTGCTTTGTATATTATTTATTATTATTATTATTATTATTATTGCTATTACTATTTTATTTCCATTATTAAACTGTTTTTATCTCAACTCACAAGTTTTCTCATTTTTAGTCTTCTGATTCTTTCCCCCATCCCACCAGGGGGGGTGGGGAGTGAGTGAGCGGCTGTGTGGTGCTCAGTTGCCGACTGAGGTTAAACCACAACACATAGGATAAAATGTTTATGAAAGAATATTAGATTGATTGTACCTTGTAATAGCAAGAAGAGAAAAGTAGGGGGGAAGGAGACAGAACTGGAATGAAAATAAACCCTTCAGATTTCTGAAGCAGTCATGTGAATTTTAATAAAGGTGCAGAGAGTCTAATATGGCAGAGATGCTTCACAGACTCTTCACAGACAAATTAGCCAATGCATGCAGCATGGTACACTTCTGTAAGGCTGCAGAATAGCCACATTAATGTCCCAACATCTTTAAAATAAAAAATCTGCAAAATTATTCACTTGCCATGCATATTGAATATTAATGACATTTAATACTGCAGTTTATTAACTTTTTACATTAGTGGTCAGAAATGAAACACACTAGGAACAAATGCATGATAGAAGGGAAAAATGTTTCTGACAGCTATTGGGCTCCATTTGACAGTTAATAAAAACCATCAAGTCCATATTATGTTAGATTAACCAAGATCTGGATTCCACTTGACAAGTCATTATTATTAAAGGCAAGTGGAGGGTATTTTCAAATACACCCTGGAGTGATGCATGTTAAAATATGTATAGCAAACTCTTGAATGTCAAGGACATTTTGTGCAGTGTATAATGGAAAACTGCATGTAATGTGCAGTTTGGGAACTATTTTATGAACCTCTGAAGACCCCAAAGCATCACAATGAATGTTTTATTGAAAGCTGTCATACTTGGTGCTGGGACCAACTGTATTGCAGATATTTAAGAACAGCCATCAGTTTGGCAGTTCGGTGCTTCTGTTAAAGAAGAAAAAGAGCAGAATGTGACTAAATGGCACATCTCTGCTTTTCTGCTTTCTGTTCATTTCATCACCTGTGTTATTCTAACGTTCATTTAGGACTGTGACTTTCACCTTAATATTCTTGTTTTTAAATACACCAAAAGCTTTCTAATTTTGGTCTTAGTGTTGTACAAAGACACTATTTTTCCAAAAGCCCAGGCATCTCATCATCCATTTTCTGGTCTATCTCTAGGTTTTGTTTTATTGAAGTGAGTTATTTTTATTTTACCATTCCTTTCCACTACTGTCTAAAGTCAGGCTAGGATTTAGGGGGATATTTCTTGGTGAATCTAAAATTAAAGAGCGAAGACTATGTTGCAGTAGTCTAGGAACTGTAATGTTATACAGAAAAAAACTGATTCAGCTTTGTAGTCAATGTTTTTAACAGAGAATCTCCTTCATATTCATTGGAACAGTTCTGTTTTATCAAAGGAAGAGTATTACCTGAAATGTAATTGTTGTTACCATACTGAAAGCAAATTTGCAACACATGGTTTCCTATGATGTGCCCAAAGCCTTTGACTCTCTCTTCTGTCAATATAAAAGTAATGTAATTCCTCAGTAAGTGGTAAAATAGTAATGAAAAAAAAAAAAAATCCACAAAGATTATTCTACAACACAGCAATATTTGATGCCAATTTTTATATTTTTCAGTTTCCTTTTTAATTCCAAATGTTTTAACCTTTATGAGTCTCCAAGTCACTGTGATCTACCAATGTTTGTCAGGAGAGGATGTTCATTTTTGAATGAACCTTTCTACTTTTGGCACCAAATGTCACCAGTGTACACTTGGACTAGGACATACTGAAATTTAAAAAGTGATGAGCAGAAAAAAGACCACAGGTAAAAATGATGGTGAATTAATGTGCATTGGTGGCTTCTAGGATATATGCCTGCTAGAAGAAATGAAGGTGGCACGGCAGAGCACAGAAGAGTTCTTCCTCTGTGTGAAAAATGTAAGATAGTAATGATGGTTTTTCAATATGTCCGCAGCTAATTCTTACTTTTATCCCACCTTTTATCAAGTCTAGAGATGGACCATGAAAAGGACATTAATATTATTCTTTTCTGTGTATGGTAGTGTCATCATATCTAAATTTAGATTATTTCCTGTAATTTGCCACGAATTCTACAAAGCTGTAATACAAAGTTTATTGATCTCTGTTATCTTCATGAAAAGATCACCTTATCTTTGTAATAGGAGAGGAGGTAAAAAAAAATTCCAATTTTTTATACTCAATATTGTGATAACAAAGTAATTACCTTACTGCATTTACTCTATTCAGTTTAGGATTTACAGAAATCCTATCTATGATAGAATTTATTATACTGATAGGAAAAAGTACCACACTGAATGGCAGCTCTTCTTTACTCAATTTATTCATTGAAATTTAATTTGGTATATAAAAGGCAATGGCACGCATTCATTAACCAATAGGAAATGATGTAACTTTATTGACACAAATGTGCTTGTGCCAATGCAACACTACCTGAAAATGCAAAGTGGTATCGTAGTTCATACAGAGTTCTCATAAAATTGGTGAAAATGCTGGAGAATAAAGAGTCTCCTACTGAGCAAGCCTTGTAGGTCTAAATTTCTCATTATATGAATAAGGCCAATGGTGCTGCTTTGCTCTGACAGCTCTTAAACATAACCGTTATCAGCCAGTCCTAATAACTTTCACTGGGACCTGACTTTGCTGTTGCCCAGGCCTAGGAAAGAACTGAAGGGTGTATTAGGAATGGCGGACACTCAGTCTTGCCTTTCTAACTTGATTTCCAATTTTTTTACTAAGCAGAATTGTCTGAAACCATGTGTAATATTGTAATTTATTAATATTCCTAGGTAAAAAACTTTAACATTCAGATTGAGATAGCAAAAATAATTTTAAAAGTGTTTGAAGAAGATTTATAATTACCCCCAAGATAATCTTTATCAATCCAGAAAAATATTTTTCAAGGTTAAGACTGTAGGAACAGGCACACAGAGACAAACCATTTAGTCTAACACCTTATCTCCCATAATGTCTCATAATAAGAACCTTAGAAAAAAAAAAAAAACCAAAGCTGAGAGAAACTCTAGAGAGATCACTCTTCTAACTTTCTTCAGCTGATCGCTTAGGAACTTTGTCAGTAATAGGTTTTGTCTGGACAACTATATTTAATGTCAAGGGATCTATTCCCCATGAAGTTATTTAATCCTTTTTTTTTTTTTTTTTTGTACTTCACAATGTACTTCACAATGTACTTCACTTCAGCAGACAGATCTATAATTTAATTATAAACTATGTAAAAAAAACCCAAAAATCCTTTTGTTTGTTTTAAAACAAACTGATAAATTATCTCTTTTATCCTAGCTTCTCTGTTATGAGAAACAGAAGGTAATAATTCCTAACCCACCTTTTCCTGACAGGCATGGTTTTACGTACCTTTCAAAAATCCTCCTAGGTCATTGTTTTCCAGGCTAAAGAAAACTTCTCTTGTGGAAGCTATACTATACTTCTAATCATCTGTCTTGCCCTTCTCTGTACCCTGCTCGTTCTACTGCATCATCTTTAATAGGAGGGGACCAGCATTATGTATGGCTTTCAAGTGTGAGCACAATATAAATTTGTAGGTGATATAGTGGCAATTTGTCTTCGAGTTCCATCATAACAATTCCTAACATTCTTTATGATTGTTGTTTAGCTCTCAGCAGTGCTTTTTTCATGGTCCTATAGAGAATAACTCCAAAACATATTTCCTCGGCCTAAATAGTTGATTTAGGCCTATCCTATCAGTCGTGTACATAGCCAATTTGTTTTTTTTTTTTCATCTGTGTTTCTTTTCATTTACTGGTGTTTATTTTTAGGTGCCATTTTATTGACCACTATCATGAGATAGTTTTTAATAGCATTTTTATTTTTGCAGTTTTTTTTTTTTAATTATGTTGAAGATTGTATTATTCCAAATACTTTTTTATTGTTAGAAAATATTTAGATGTCAGCATTAGCAACTTATTCTGGATCACTTAGGAGTTTATTAAATAGCTCAGGTTTCACTACAGATCTTTTTGATATTCTGGTGATAGCATATTTTACATATAAACACCGACTATTTGTATACCCTGACTTTTTTTTCTGGTCTTTGTTTCTTGTATGTGGACAGTTATTTATTCATAAGGATCTTTCTTGTTGATCGACGGTGTTATAATTTCTTGAAGATTTTTCAGCAAGGGACCTTTAAAAGTTTTTGAAAAGCCATATTTTTATGACTCTTTCTAAGTTGCTTGCTTTGGAATAATTCCAGTCTTTCTCATCTGCATACTAGCCGGATATTAAAGAGATATTTGTGTGAGATTGATACCAAGACATCAAGGCACTCTGTACATTTTGATTTAATGCTCAAGACATTTTGATTTAACATGAACTAACAAGTTCCTGATGAGTCATATTTTCAAAGGACTTGCATCTTTTTTTTTTTTTCAAACTATGATAATTTCTAGATGCATAATTACAAAATGTTAGTAAAAGAGATGATTGAAATATACCGCTTTTAGTTAGAGATTAGCTCTATTCTGTCAGGTGCTCTACCTGATCCTCTGAGAATGAATGCTTTTTGTCATTACATTGCTCAAAGACCATGTAAGTCCCCAATGAATTAATCACTTATTTCTAAATAATCAGAACAAAAATTCATTAAGTACACCAAGGGCGGAAAATTTTCTGTTTGACCACTGCCCAATGCTAAACCAACATACCAATCTTTATATTCCTTCTCTTTGAACTTTGAGTCCCTGACATCCTTCTTTTTCTCATCTAACATGTTGCACTTTAAGGTTTATAAAGTCACACAATTGTCATAAGGGGTTCAGTATCCAACAGCTCTACACTTAAAAGAAGATTACAAGAACTGGACAGGAGATTCAAGCTAAGTCCTCAAGTTTAATGGATAATATAAATCAAATATAGCTGTGTCTCATGACTGTCATCATCAATTACAAGTACAGTGTAAACAGCTAGTATCCTACTCAAATAACACACAAGAATGATGTCTTGATACCATACCAGGATTCTGGAAAATATAATGATCGCTCTGCGTACTCTATGAAATGCCCTGTAATTTAAGGCATTCTGGTGTAAATATTGTGCAGAATACTTTGTCTTATCAAATATGCAAGCTACCTCTGGTATATACATTTGCATACAAATTTTCTCGACATTTACTATATGAGCAGAACAAATTAGTAGATATTCTGGAGATTTTTACTCCTTGAAAAGTTTATAAGTATTTCTAATTTTCCTGTAAATTATACACATTGAATTTCCTTGTTTAAGTGGTTCCTGCTAATACTTCAGAATAACACTTCAGATATAACAAACCATACCTGATTATTTTTCAATTACAGTGTTTTTTTTCTTTTTTTGGTTGGCCCCACTATCTCTTAACCAGTCACAGATTCATGTATTTACAATCCTTTATTTTAACGTAACATAGCATTGTCAATATATAGTATTGCTCAATCAGCTTTATTGCTTTTAGAATGTATTCCATATATATACTACTCTCTATTTCCAATCTATTTTTTAAACTTTCTTTTTTTGTATCTTGTATAAAGGACACGTTTTTTAACATCTAATACATCATCCAAAAATAGAAAATTACTGTCTAGTTATATATTTGCATTATGTAGACATGTGGACACACAGATTATATACCTAGAATTAAATGTGATTTAGTATTCTGTTAATAGTACTACAGTTTTACTTAGTAAGCATAAATAGTGTCTAATCTATTTCCATTTATGTCCAGACCTCTTTTCAGGAGACAATATAGTCATTTCACATAATCTCTCTTTTAATTTTTTTAGTTCTTTTTAGAAATAGAAACTTCATTTCAGTGGGGAACATGTGCTTTTACATGCTGTTTTTCTTGGAAGTCACCAAAGCACCCTCATTCTTCACTTGTTATTTGTTGTCATAAAAAACTAGTATTTTCTCATGGCATTTCAAAATATTAATTCTTTCATATCTCAGTTACAGTATGCAAAAATATCAAAAGGTAGTGTCCATGGGGAACTAGGCACAGACAACAGGCAAATATTGTACTTCACTACTCTGTGTCTGAACCACCCACAAAGCATCAAAACCAGCCATGATATCCTGAGGCTTTTAACTGGGAAACAGAAATGTCAGCTTTCTCTAAATCCAAAATTCAGAAAATACTTATCTTTTCTCTGTGAAACCATATATTTACCAATTTGCAGTGTTTGCATATGGCAGCATCCATTTATTTTTTGTATCTAATTTTCTGTAATATTCAGATTTATCATAATAAAAGACCTTGAATATTAGCACAGGTTAGACTCTGATGTTAGATAAAAAGGAATGATATCAGACTAACAAATGTAACACTAAGACTGTAGTAAAACAACAAGTCCCTTGTCCGTCCTTCAAACTATCCTTGCTGTCCCTTAGATTTTCCATAGTCTTAGACTTGACTGAGCTGCTGCAGTTGTGTGCACTTCTATTAAACACCTTATTTCTACAAGTTACTCATTCAGTACTGACCTTTGCAATAAAACTCTTAAGATGAGAAATGCAGATCATATTGAAATTACAGAGCTGTTATTCGTAACACTTCAGTTATCTTATTCAGAGATTTTTAAGGAGCATAATAGCCCTTAGACGGTCCAGCATGATTAAACAACACAAAAACATAAAGAAATATTAGGAAAAAAAAATGAAAGAAAGAATTTTCTTTGAGGATGATAAGATAATATTTTATTTATATTAAATTTAAATTCAGATGTAAAAGTCTTGAACTTTATAGTCATTATAAATAGGGTAAGAATCAATGTAAATATAAAGGAATAGAAATATAAAGAAGTGTCAATATAAAGGTAACTATGAAAAGTTTTAAGGTTGAGTCCTCATAGACTTTTTTTCATTCCATGGTTTAAAGAACGGCAATTGCATGGTAGAAATAAACTGATTAATTTAGCATAGTCAGTATTCTCAAGATGTTGAATAATAGCCTACTCTAAGCTTCATTAAAATTCTTTTAAT
>NW_008824000.1:942584-944250 GCF_000699105.1 Pygoscelis adeliae
AGTTCCTTCTACCATTTAAAGGACTTCATTAAAATACCTTACATGTTATGTAATTTTCTTTTTTTTAAAATCCCTGCAAGAAATAATTTTGATAAAAGCATGTATATGTCAATATTCCATCTTCTGTGATTGAGTCTTCTTAATCAGTAACATGTCCTGAACAGCAGGAGACCAGAACAGAATGTAAAAATATGAAAATATTTCTGGATCAGTATGAGACTAGGCACCAGATGAAATGCATGAAGAACCTTGCTTTTGAACTCAATAATACTGATGACTTTTAATCTGTGCCCTCTACATGGCTTGAGTATTCCTCATATGCACTCTTTCAAGTGGGACTACAGGCCCAGAATAAATATAAATCATACCAATAGCCCTCTATACTGCACACTGAAAAAATGCTGGAAAAGAATGATAATACAATGTAAAAGCAGAGTTTTTTTAAGATCCAAGCTATATATCAATGTTTATATAAAAAAATATTTTATAGACATAGCAAGATTTTTTTTTTTTTTTTGCTAGTGTTGCAAAAACATGAGGACAAATAGTGTGACAAAAGAACTAAAGTCTTTCAAATATAGTTCTTCAGCTGAAATTGGCTGAAAATTTGAAGAATTATGATCCAGACAAGTAGTTTATTTTTATCTTGAAATTGTTTGATTTACAATTTCCTGTACATATAGGAAAATACTAATTTAAATGTTTACACTTCAAATTAATCTATCATATAATAGGCAAAACCAGAACACAGAGGTGAATGACTGCTAATTTTCATGGATTGCTTGCACACATTCTAGGTAAGAGAAGAGCTTTGTCTAGAGTTTGGCACATATCTACTTAGAGTTTTTAGGCATTCAGTTTTGGTTTTTTGTAGGTGATTTAAAATCACTGTCCTCAACATTGTCTATGTAAAATAGGGAAATTCTTTGAAATTGCTTCATATAAAGATGCAGAGATAAAATGGATGAGCTCAGTGTGGGATGAGGAGATAAGAGCATGCTGAATTCAAAGTTACCTACCATTTGCAGTTAACTTACAGAATTAGTCTTCTGTTTGATAGTCAGAAGACAATTAGCCAGGGATAAGAGAGTCACAGTGATTTTGTTTACTTTTTAGATTTTTGTTTTTCTCCAGTTAAATGATTTCCAGATAAATTCTACTTACAAGTGACATTTAAGTCTCAGAACAGGATCAACAGTCTAGCTTGATCTGTAGCTCTGGTAGTGTAAGAGAAAAAGCCTAGGACTTCCAAGAGAACATTCAAAGCTTCCAGCTTCCTGCCCATGCCTTTAGTTTTTTAGCCCTGGCACCAGGGCTGCTGTAGATTGCCATTACTCCCTTGTCAATGCAAGTCATTCTCCTGGTTTTGACTTGACACAAGATGTCAAGAATGAAGACGTGTGACAGATAAGCCTTTCTTTATTTTACACGCTTGGTTATACTGTTCCACCATAGACACTGTTACCTTGTTTTGCCAGAAATTTTCACCACCTGAAAATTTCTTGCTGTGTAACTACTGCCACTGTTTAGTCACTGAGGTTGGATGCTTGGTTGCTTTTGCCAGTGCAGTCAAGCACTCACTGGGAGAAGATATGCTGTGTGGTGAATAAGACAGGAATTACTCAGAACTGAGGAATCTCACAGATCTTGGTTTCATTCAATTCCT